>NC_136265.1:85714888-85884888 GCF_964187855.1 Myxine glutinosa
AGGAGACGAAGGCAAGTTGTTTCTGGGCAACAGCCTCACCACAAGATTCCGTGTACCATGGACGGGAGGAAGGGTATGACAACTGAAGACGAGATGGGATAAATCTGTGCATGAGAGAGAGCAATTTACTTTGGAAGAATTCCCAGGATGAGTTGATGTCAGAGGTGGTAGAGATGGGAGACCAGTCCAGATGATTGATGGCTGCTTGAAGACCGTGCCAGTTGGCCTGAGTGAAATGCCAGACTCGTCGACGCTGAGCAGGCTCCCTGAGGATGGTCAGAGAGATGTCCACTTTAACAAGGACATGATCAGATGATCCGATCGGAGCAGAAGAAGAGCAGCAGACATTTTCAGGGAAGTTAGTCATAACCAAGTCCAGAAGAGAAGATGTTCCGTTGACTGAGATCCGGGTCGGGAAATTGACAGATTGTGTCAGTCCCAGTGAGTCGCAGAAGTCCTTTGCTGAGGAGCCATGGCTGGTGAGAGAGGTACCCACATCCAGCCAACTGGCATGATGACAGTTGAAATCACCACATATGAGGAAGAGAGAGTTGGGATGAGTAGATAGAAGTTGGTCCATATCATCAGACAGCGAGATGTAGATGGAGTCATCACTGTTTGGTGGACGGTACAACACACATATGAACAAGAGGTGGGAGCGAAGGGGAAGCCGTAGCCAGAGGTATTCCTGGGGGTGAGGTGGAGAGAGTGCAGTGCAGGGCGAGTGAGGAAGAGAGTTTTTTATAAAGATAGCAACCCCGCCTCCAGGACGAGGCTCAGGTCTATCATACCGGAGTAGGGAGTAGCCCGGGAGAGATACTATGGAATCAGAGACATCATAAAGGAGGAAAGTTTCTGTTAAGCAGATCACGTCTGGTTTGACAGAAGCAACCTGTATGGAGAGATCAGTTAAGTTTGAACGAAGGCCCCGGATGTTTGAGGTCCATACCGTTAATGAAGAGGAAGGGGGAGCATCAGATACAGAACAGGGGGGAGGAGGGGTAGGGTAAGATGTGGAAGAGGTGGAAGAGGTAGGGAGAGCTGTTGAAGGTGTGTCAGAGATTTCAGAATAGCTCGGAGAAAGGGAAGGATGGGGCGGACAAAAGGTTTGATGGTGATTGGGTGAGCCACAATGAGGTGTTATTTGAGGAGGGGGAAGAGCGAGGCAGAAGGTTGGGGGAGATGGAGGTGAGAGTTTGAAGGGGGAAGAAGCGGGGAGGATGCTTTGAGGAGGGGGAGTGAGAGGGGGGAAATTGAGAAGCAATGAGGGTGGGGAGATTTGAAGGGGAGGGGTGAGGGGGGAGTTTGGGAGGGAAGGGACAAGGGGAGGGATTTGAAAGGGATGGGATATGGGGGAGATTTGGAGGGGAGGGGTGAGGCAGGAGTCTAGGAGGGGAGGGGCGAGGGGGCGTCTTGGTGGGGAGGGGTGAGGGGGTAGTTTAGGAGGGAGGGGGCAAGGGGGGAGATTTGAAAGGGATGGGTGATGGGGAAGATTTGGAGGGGAGGGGTGATGGGGAAGATTTGGAGGGGAGGGGTTATGGGGAAGATTTGGAGGGGAGGGGTGAGATTGGATTTTTGAAAGTGTACGATTTATGGGAAACGAACATTTATTGCAAAATGAGTTTCTTGTGACCTTCGAGTTAAAAATACGTTTAAGGACGCTGGATGGAGGATGGAGTGCAGGAGAGTTTAGGGAATGTAGAAAAAAGGCACTATAGGAGATGGATATTTTTTTTGGGATGAATTGATTTGGTGAGCAAGTCGAAAGCAGCCTTTTAAAGAAGAAGAAGAAAAAGGTGTTATAAAATATGACGGAATACATAACTTCAGGGGAAAGTGTAAACATTGAAGGTTAATGAGTGAAAACTATCTGGGGAAATGGGGGAGAAACACGTGGTCGAAGAACGAACGAACGAATAAGAATGAATAAACGAATGAGAACAGAGAAGGAAATGTTTTTTTTTTTGTTTTTTTTTTTTTTTTGAGTTGAGATTTACACAAGGAAGTAGGCTATGGGTGAAAAGACTGGGAATACAGAGAACGAAAGTTATTGGATCACAAACGACAGACCACTGAGAGAAAAACAAAGCCTCAAGGTTGTACAGTGCACACTGTACAAGGCCTTGCTCGCGACACGGCAAACAGACGATCAATTTATGAAAGATAAACACCGAGAAACAACCAAAGTTGCACACAATAACTTCACACACCGAAAGATAAATACAGTTTCGACAAAATACAATTGTGAACAGACTTAACTTCGAAAAACGTGGAGACCGTGTGGAGCTTCGAAAATCCCTGCCGCCGTCTCCAAGATCTCGCGAGATCTCCCGAGAATGGGGAAAAGACTAAAGCGAAGAACGTGAAGAAGAAGAACACCAAAGCAAAAAGGTTGGAAATGCTACTAAATTTATTCCTACTATTTACACAATCAAAGAAACCAAGGAGAAGGAAGGATAATAAAATAAAAACAGAAGAGGAAAGGTGACACAGTGAATTCTAGCTTATCTATTGCAGGCTTAACTTATACCCAGGGACAGAACAAACAAAGACGGACTCACACGAATGCGGAATGGAGGCAGGAACGATTGGCTGGACTGGGAGGAAGGTTCAGCTCGGACCACAAGCTGGAAGGCTTGGCAGGGCGCACAGCAAGCCGGGCCTCGTCAGGTTGGGAGCGAGCAGGGTGACGTCGTGCACTTCTCTCAAGGCTTCCTTCTCGCTTCTCTTCCCTCCTCGCGCACTTCTATTTCCACGGCCTCCGCGCGCGCTCTTTATAACCCCGCGGGCAATCAAGCCGCCGGCCTCTAGAACACGCCCATCAGTGAGCTCGCCTCGGCCCTGATTGGTCGGCACGGCCCTCTGGTTCCCCCCTTGATGACGATGGGCGGGCACGCCCAGGATTCGGCAGCTCCTCCCCCTTCTTCGTGCCGACCTCGTGGCGAATGGAGTCATGGAGGGAACAGTTGGCAATTGTTGGAAGGGGAAGGTGAAGGGAATCTACTCTTATTTCACTTGGTGCAATGGAGTATTTAAATTAATGGAAGACACAGCCTTACACTAATACACATAATAAGGATATAACTACTGAACAGGGAGATATGGTGTCCTGCGTGTATGCTTTATGGAATTAACTACGGGAACGCCCTTTGACCTTTATACAACAACAAATGCAGGAAGGAGGGTGACATTTTACAACAATTCATTACACAACAATAAAAAAAACAACATTCTCATATCCACAACACTGCACCCTCCTCCCCTTAGGCACGTTCCGGGCCTATGAACTTTAGCTTTTAGTGTGGCACGTAGGTGTAGTTCCCTCTACATTTAACCTGACCCTGAGTGCGACAGTTTTAAAACATAAATAAATATGTCCCGCTGCTCCATTGCACCCTGCCTAACAGATTCATGCCCACAACTAACCGAATTGCGGAATGGTCTTCAAACTATACATTTACGGTGGGGGCGCATTATTTACAATGACTACTTTTATTTACAATACTAACCCAGGACCTGTGATTGTTCTTTTGGGGGGAGAGACAGTCTGCCCTGCATCGATGCACCAGAAAGCACCCAAAACGCACCAAAGCACCCTCAAGCACCAATCGGTGCACAGTCATCATTGTTCATGAATAAAATAACTAAACAACCCCAAACCCTGCTGGTGGTCTTTTGCTCTTCGGCTCCCTCTGCTGGCTATTTGTTCTTCCAGATGTTATCTTTCTTTCATTTTCTTACTGGCGGCCTATTGGTGGAAATAAACCTGCACAGAACGTGTCCATTGTTTTGATTTATTTATGGCCCACAGGGCCGACCATGTGTGGTTCACCTGTGCGGCATAGGTGCCCTGTGACCAAGGTCCGCCAGCAAGATCTCGGGCCCTCATGGCCGGTTCCAGCAGAGGGGCCATGCCCCAACCCATGGGGTCCATAAGTGGTGCTCAGCCACAGACATGTGGTCCATAATGTGGTGCATCGATGCAGACAGCTGGTTCTGGGAGTTCCTTGCGCACAATGGCGGACTCCTGCACGCTCCCCTCGGCGCCCAGTGGCGCACAGTCCTTGGTGGGAGACAAAAGGGGGAAAAGACAGATGAGCGAGGGGTAAGGTCTCAAGGGTACACATCGAACAAGGCAATGCAAGGCGAGGTGCGTATGGAGACGGAGCGGAGAAAAGCTCGTCCCTACCGTACGTCACCCCCCCCTGTCACCTACTCTACCATTGCCCTTACCCCATATTTACAACAATCTACACATTTACAAATTCGTCACGACTGTCACGTCTCCCCATATTTCCCCTATACCAAATTCGTCTCCACAATCCCTCTAACCAAAATTTGCCATCACCCAATTCATCATCAATCCTCATAAGGAGGAAGAGATGGAACATCAGCACAATGTCACACCCACGTCATGATGCGTCTCACAATCCAAAACACTTGCATCAAAATAATAAAACAACCTGGCATGGTGTGGAGGTACGTCATCTCAGGTGAGTGGATGCAGATGGTGCGAGGAGATCTCCATCCTAACTATCCTCTAAATGACATTAACACACTTTACACTACCTGGGGTCTTCCCTGCCAATCCATCGGCCAACTTACACTATGGGTTCTAAAAACCAATTCCCATTGACCAAACTGTGGTGCTTCTCAATTTGGGGTCTCACTCCCCCGATTCATCTCCCTGTGCCCTTGCACAATTTCCGGGCTGAGTCGTGTAGCTCTCCCAGCAGGTCTACCCACCTGCACACCTCCACCACTGCAGTTGCCACCCGAGCTTACCTAGCTCCTCACCCGAACCTATCTAATTGGGGAAGGCCCCTCCTGGCTCTGTCACCCCTTGGTGCCCTCTGGCACTGGGCTACCCGGGTCCGTCCTCCGGATCCTCGGGCCCCATCCACAACAACTCTGCCGGCTCCCAGAGCCCACCTGCGGCCTCACCTGGCCGACATCCTCACAGTGGTGGAGTGCCCAAACAAGTACACACACTAACAGGCTACATGCCCAGCCATTTCCATGTCACTAATGCACCCATCCAAATACCATTCTTCCACCACGCACCACAAATGCCAATATCCAACCACAATTTACCTGTACCCTCTACCTAACACTTACACTACCCTCCCCGGGTATTCGTGATGGGGGTCCATTCTTCCCCCATTCATACCTTCGCACCATCCACTCCACTCCACAGTTTCCACCATACTCACTCCACGACCATCCATTCCAATACTCCATATACTCCAGACCATTTATTCCATACACCTGTTCTCCATACACCTGTTGTTGCACACCTGTGCAATCACACCTGGTGCCACCTGCACCCTCCTTCCTTCCTGGACCATTTGCTCAGCACAACTCACATCAATATCACTCACTCACACACTGCTCCATACACCTGTTCAGTTGCACACCTGTGCAATCACACTACAACACACAATCATTTACTCATACCCTGCTCAATACACTTGAATACACCTCCAACATTCACACGGCATCATCTGAACTACCTGGTGCCCTGCTAACCTAGTGCTCCCCGTCTTCCCTTTAAACTAAGCACATACCACGTCATTATCATCCAAACTAATCTACCTGCGTCCCCACTACAGGTATCATTGTGACTACCTAATCTTACCATTACCTAAGGTCATCTCTAGGTCCCTATCATTATATCCTAACCCTCCCGGGCTAGTTTTCACTGCCAAACCCCATAACTAGTGCTCCTTTGCCCCCGTTGTGAGAGATGGCAGAGTTGCCATCCCACCACATCGGGTATCTTCCACTACAAATTTTGCTCGTCCAAATTCAACAAATCAAAAATTTGCCAATCATCTGCCAATCATTCTACCAATCATCAAATTTTGCTTTGCAATTTCGGGTCCAAACCACTATCATCACCCGTCTACTCACTAGATCCTCTCGGTGCGCCAATTCGTTTCCAAAGCTCTGCTTCGTAAAGCCGAGCAATGGATGCGGGTGGTTTGGTGCCAGCGGCTGGATGCGTCCGGCACTCGGTGCAGGGAAGGACGCTTACCCGGGCCGAGAGCCCACGCACCACCTCGGCACGGAGCCGTCCAATGGCCCGATCTCGACCTGCCGGAATGCCTCAACAAAAAGGGGTCGCCATGACGACCCTTCCTATCGGGCTGCCCGCTCCGCCTAGTGGAGCACCGATGCGGCCGTTCAAAGCGCGGCCCGGCGTGGATCCCGCACGGCGGTTCTTTCGAAACCGCCGCGGACCTCCACGGCACGCAAAGCTGCCCGGCGCGCACCGAGGGCCCGATTCGGCTATACGTCGCTCTAACCGCTAACCCGGTTACCGTCGATGCTCCACTTGCATGCTCACACCCCGCAGCCCGTTCCTTGCTCATACATCCAGCCGTCTCCATGCTCTTTGTCATTGCACCTTCCCTGACACACCCAGGTACACTCATTCCGCTTCGACTTTGTCACACACCTGACCACCGCACACCTTTGCACACACTCGTCGTTCACACACCTCACCAACACACCTCTTCGCGCCCCCTCCTCGATCACCTCCTCTGTGACAACCACAGGTGTGCTCTCACTTGCACACCCAACCACGTGCCTCACTACCAATTCCAGCGTGCATTCCCATACGTGCTCTCCCATTCCAGGTGTGCATCCTTCCATTCCAGGTGTACATCCTCCCTCACCTGCCACAACCAACTCACGCTCCGTGTCACTCTAACTACTTTTACCACCACACTCGGTTGCGCACTCACCCTTACTCTCGACAGTGTACTCTGTACTCATGCACCCGTCCGTTACACACCTTTCTCGCGCATCCTCTTTCGCACACTCTCCCGTTACACCCTCTGTAACACTCATCACAGGTGTGCACTCTCTCGTTACATCCTCTGTAACACTCCCCACTGCGCGCTTCCATGTGCCCCCCCGCACACGCGCTACGACCAACTCACTCTCGACAGCACACTCACTCCTCGGCGCGCACTTTTTCCTCACACACCCCAGAGTCGGACATTCTCGCACACCTCCTCTGTCCATACACTCCGTACCTGTCGCACACTTCACCAGCGGCCTCTCACGAACACCCGGATCAAAATCAACCCCCAAGCCGACTGAAGCTTCCCTCACACCATATACATTTCCGCGTATATCGCCACTCACCTCGGCACCTCGTCTCCGCACCTCCTTCGCCACCTGCAAACTCTTTATTTGGTTAGCGAGCACACCATCACGATTTGAGCACCGACCTTGTACATATTCCATCACCTCCTCCTTTATCGCTTTCTCAGTTTCCCTTCGTCTCTTCTTAATTTCAATCACCGCTTCTTCCACCTCCTCTAATTTTTGCTTCACCTCTTTTATTTCCCGGTGCGTCTCCTCAATTTTGTCCTCTAACGCCACTTTAGCCGTTTCTATGTGCGTCCTCACCTCTCTGTCCTTCGTCTCCATCACTTCTGTCACCTCTTCCAACCTCTTCGTCAACCCCTCATGTACCATCTGACATTCCTTCTGTGTCGCTATTAATTCGTTCTTGATGTCTTTTTGTGTCGCTTTTAACCCCCCGATTATTGCAGTGTTCTTTTCCACTTGGTCCACGAGTTCCTTTTGTCCCACTGTCAGCTGTTCTACTCCCCTCGTCAGACCCTCTATTCCCCCCTGTAACCTAGCCGTATTATTCCTCACCTCCTTCTCCATACACTTCTCACCTCGCTTTACCTCCTCGCGTACCCCCGAGACCGCCTCGCTTTCACCTCGTCGTATCTCCTCCCCCATCTCCTCCCTCTCTTTTGTAGATGCCGCCCTCATCTGTCCCAATTCATCCCTCTGAGCATCCAATTTACCTTCGAACCCGATTTTGACCTCCTCTATCTGGTGCCCCATTTGTTTGATTTCCCGGGCGGATTGCTCCCCAACTTCCCGCAATTTGTTGTCCATTGTGTTTTCTAAACCCCTTAACCCATTTTTCACCCCCTCTATCTGATTCTCCTGGGCAGCCATTCTATTTTCCACCCCCGTTAACCCATTCTTCACCTATTTTATCCCGTTGTCTAACCCCTCAAATTTATTGTCTAACTCCTCAAATTTATTGTCTAACCCCTCAAATTTGCTGTCTATCTTCCCAATTTGGGCCCTGGTACCCCTCGCTTCGTCCCTCATTCTGTTTTCCATCTTCTCGCTATCAGCCCTCATTCCCACAAGTTGGTTTTCCAATCGTACATTATTAGCCCTTGCTTCGTCCCTCATTCGCTCACCCATTTTGTCCATAAGGGCCCCCATTTGTAGCAAAAAAAGGTTCGAATCCACCGGTGCTGCTACGGTCACGGGCGCCGCTAAATTTGGTGCCGCTGCATTCACGTGCGTGAGGGCGCCATTTTGTGCACCTGACACCTCCTCAACCACCTCCTCATTGCTCTCCTCCATTTCTTCCCTGTGGTCCTGTGTTACCCCTAACCCCTCTTCAAGCTCACCCACCTGCATCCGATCGCCTTGATTTCTATGTGCCGATCGCATGTCATTCCGATCGCCATGGCGCGATTTCAAAGTTCGGGTTTTTCTAAAACAAAACAAATTTCGGCCGCTCGTAATTTTGAGCGCGGTAAGCGCGCTTCGGGTCCAATCCCTCTCCCGACACCAATTGTTACGGGACCGCGACGAGGATGTTGTTTGCCGAGTGGATGGCCGCTGCGCCCGAACAGTTACCCCGACTAACCCGATTCCTGAAAGTTGGCCGAATCGCGCCACAGATATTCAATGGGGAAAAGAATAAAGCGAAGGATGTGAAGAAGAAGAACACCAACACAAAAAGGTTGGAAATGCTACTAAATTTATTCCTACTATTTACACAATCAAAGAAACCAAGGAGAAGGAAGGATAATAAAATAAAAACAGAAGAGGAAAGGTGACAGTGAAATTCTAGCTTATCTATTACAGGCTTAACTTATACCCAGGGACAGAACAAACAAAGACGGACTCACACGAATGGGGAATGGAGGCAGGAACGATTGGCTGGACCGGGAGGAAGGTTCAGCTCGGACCACAAGCTGGAAGGCTTGGCAGGGCGCACAGCAAGCCGGGGCTCATCAGGCTGGGAGCGAGCAGGGTGACGTCGTGCACTTCTCTCAAGGCTTCCTTCTCGCTTCTCTTCCCTCCTCGCGCACTTCTATTTCCACGGCTTCCGCGCGCGCTCTTTATAACCCCGCGGGCAATCAAGCCGCCGGCCTCTAGAACACGCCCATCGGTGAGCTCGCCTCGGCCCTGATTGGTCGGCACGGCCCTCTGGCTCCGCCCTTGATGACGATGGGCGGGCACGCCCAGGATTCGGCAGCTCCTCCCCCTTCTTCTCCAAGCCGACCTCGTGGCGAATGGAGTCGCTGAGGGAACAGTTGGCAATTGTTGGAAGGGGAAGGGGAAGGTGAAGGGAATCTACTCTTATTTCACTTGGTGCAATGGAGTATTTAAATTAATGGAAGACACAGCCTTACACTAATACACATAATAAGGATATAACTACTGAACAGGGAGATATGGTGTCCTGCGTGTATGCTTTATGGAATTAACTACGGGAACGCCCTTTGACCTTTATACAACAACAAATGCAGGAAGGAGGGTGACATTTTACAACAATTCATAACACAACAATAAAAAAACACCATTCTCATATCCACAATATATATATATTTTTTTCCCTGCAAGAGCGGGGGTGAGTGTTGCGGGCCCCATGACAATCATGTTTCCCTGTTTGAGGCAATGTTTTTATGGCCGGATGCCCTTCCTGACGCCAACGCTTGGTCATGCTCTTACGATGCGCTGGGATACGGTGTACCTATTCTAAATCGGGGTACACACCGTGATCATTCATCCCAGCTAGCTGGTACTCAATTTGCCGACCTCGGAAGGACGACAGGCTCAGTCAACCCCGTGGCGTTAATTCAGAGATCGACCGGGATTCGAACCCAGGATCCTAGGATCCCAAGCCGGCACCCTAACCACTAAGCCAACACCAGGCTAGGTATGTTTAATTAATCTATTTTAGGGGGAGTGTAACCCGGGTTCGCGTGATGGGAAAATCCTTTGTGAACCATGAGGGTTCTTTCGAGACAAAAAAAAAAAAATCAACCAGTCACATGTTAGATTGTAATTGTTTGTAATTTGAGAATAAAAGCAGTTTGGTGGAGAAAACCTTCTCTATTTTGCCTTTTCTACATTTTTCTTGCTTTCTGTATTTTGTTGGTTGTGATTTTAGGTGGTGGTGAAATTCCACTGAAGATGTAGTCAGGTCGGAAGCATCTCATAACATTGAGGCAGTTTATACAGAATTTAATGCTTTGTTATCATAATGTTTTCACATCACACCATTCCTGAGGGAAATGTTTTATTTTCTCTCTTCAAGGAAGATTTTAATGCTTTGATAGAGATTTTAATGGTTTTTATTTCGAAAAAAAAGATTTTAATGCAACATTTATTTTTCTATTTTAAGAGTATGAAAACAGCTCTGCATGTGACACAAGATGCCTGCATCTAATAAAATTTACTTTTTCCAGATTTATTTGTGAAAGTGGAAGTGAAAGCTGAGCACGACATTGTTGTACACCTGGATCGACCCAAACCCAATGATGCTGAAGATTCTTTCCTCAAGAGCCATCCTCTTGAAGGTTTCTGTCAATGTCTATACATTTTGATTCGAACAGTTTGATGATTAACTCTCGTGTTAAGAAAAAAACAAAACATGGCGTTGTGATTTAATTACTTTAAGAAATAACCACAATGGCAAATCAATTTTTCAAACATCAATTATCCCCTTCATTATTATATAAAATATTTTAACCAACAATAATATACCTTGTTGTATCCTCTTTCCTCAATATGTCCTCGTCAATTCTGATTTTAATTTGACACCTGTTACTAAAGCCCCCATTGGACTTTCATTGGACGAGTAAAACGGTTCTCCAAGGACATTCAAATGGAATTTGGACTAGATATGTGTTCCAAGTGCGCATTTGTACAAGGTAAACCAAGAAAAACAGACAACATAAAACTTGACCTCGAAACAACAATACAGCAGTCACAAAACGAAGCATCATCCAAATACCTCGGAGTGGAAGAGGGCCACCAAATATGTCTCAAAAAATGTGTAAAACAATTGCCCTAGAATACTTGCGTAGAATGAGGCTGATCCTGAAAACGTAGTCTCCCATGAAAGAAAATCAAATAAATAAACCAGCTCGCAGTGCCTGTAGTATGCTTTGCGCCTCCCTTTGATACTCCTTATCTCAAAACGGAAGAGATGTTGAAGAAAAGACTTAACTCAAAGAAACCACGAAATGTATCATGCCTTAAAAGAAGATGTGAACACATTAAACTGAACCAAACCACTTACACGTGGAACTTGGGTGTTCTGGATGTAAGCCACTATACCTACGGCTCATTTTTAAGAATCCTGATGGAGATGAAGGTACTGATAAGAATTATGTGCCGAGTGATAATGCAAAGGTGAAACAACTTCGGGTTTCTCTGGATGGAACATTTTACCCACGAGACAGATTAGAAATTGATTGGGAAAAAAATGATTATGCGGAAGCCTGCAAGTCTTACCAAAAGGTGTGTGAAAGCAACGGTAATGATGATCCCATTTTAGATATGGTAACATTTAAAAAAAACTTTATACAATCGCAAAGGCGCAAAACGCCCCTACCTTTATATAAGGAATCGTGTCTCTACATGCAGCCTTTACATGGGGACTGAAAATTCGTTTCTCAGCTTCTGCTGGATGAAATCTGCTGCAAATTTCAGAAGTAAATGCTTTGTACGTTGAGGTAATATGTTCCAAATTTCAGCAAAGTCTATTTATGAATTCTTGAGTTATATTTAGAAAACCCTCGATCATGTTGGTGTCTGTCCGTCCGTCCATCCAAAATGTGTTGGCGCTCGTATCTCAAGGACTATACATTAAAACTAGCTGAAACTTGGAATATACATTGGCCAATAGGTCGAGTTAATGGCTTTCAAAATAAATTCCACTTAAGTGCTATAGATTTTGCTTTAAAATTCTCTCTCTCTCTCTCTCTTTCTCTCTCTCTCTCTCTCTCTCTCTCTCTCTCTCTCTCTCTCTCTCTCTCTCTCTCTCTATATATATATACATATATATATATATATATATATATATATATATATATATACATATATATGTATATATATACCATTATATACATATATAATGGTATATTATATATATGTATATATATGTATATATATATATATGTATATATATATATATATATATATATATATATATATATATATATATATATACATGTATATATATATATGTATATATATATATATATATATGTATATATATATATATATATATATATATATATATATATATATATATGTATGTATATATATATATATATATGTATGTATATATATATGTATATATATTATATATATATATATGTATATAATGGTATCTGTAATCTGGTTCTCCAACCTAATGAGCGGACAACATGACGTCATCGCCATGCATGTCCGCATTGCCTGCAAAGCTCCAGAGGAACCATCTAGCAGTGCGTCATTACGGATTATAAATCCAGATACTGTCACAAGTGCATGCAAAACTCACAGTTACCGACCTGGTTTCGCCCTTGTTGGGGCTTCATCAGGGCAACGCAGTGAGGCTTCCATACACTTGTAACTCTGTGAACCTTTCGGTTTTTATATCAGTCACTATGCGACCTTCATATCATCAGTGGAGAACCTCCAGCAAGGTGTCCCATACAGCTGCTGCTGCACCTTGCTGGGAGCGATAAGCACCGCCTGCCACATGGTAACGTTATCTCCGTAATCCATAATGACGCACTGCTAGATGGTTCCTCTGGAGCTTTGCAGGCAATGCGGACATGCATGGCGATGACGTCATGTTGTCCGCTCATTAGGTTGGAGAACCAGATTACAGATACCATTATTAGTAACTCCCAACTGCAACCAGGTCGACTCCATATGATGAGTGGATACCAGAGATAACGTTACCATGTGGCAGGCGGTGCTTATCGCTTGGCATTTAATATGGATTTTTTTTTTTTTTTCTTGACGAGTTTACTTTCTGAACTCAGTATATCAATCTGGTGAGTTTCTTTTACCCTTCGGTGATGTCTTTGTTGAAAGAACCAGGTCACTGATTGTCTTTCGCAGCAAGACGTCAATAACGGGATTATATCACAGGTGGCGTGACAAAATGTAAGGACAGGTACATTTGACAATTGGCTTCCCAATCGGGTATATAAGGGTTGTTGCGTTCTGTATTAGTGGAAAACAACTGCTGCACGTCTACAAAAGTTATTGCCGCTTCCTCTGGAGATGGTCCGTCAACTTGACAATGCTGTTTGTCATGGAGTGGTGGCTTTACGAAATTCTGGCATGAAACAGCGTGCTATTGCTCGGCAGTATGGCACCACTCAAGGTCAGGTGTCAAAGATCCTGAAACGAAATGCTCAGAGGGGTGTCCCTACTCCAATACCGAGGCCAGGACGTCCACACAGAACCACAAGGAGAGATGATCACCGGCTGCACCGGTTAGTCTGCAATGGCCGTACCAAGTCAGCTAATCGGCTTAGGGCTGAGTGGCAGCAACTGACAAATGTGCCTGTATCCAGAAGGCTAGTCAAACAACGACTGGTTCAAGCAGGCTATCATGCCAGGCGTCCTCTGTGAAAGCCACGCCTGACCAGACAACACAGCCAGCGCTGATTGCAGTGGGCCAGAGAGCACCGTCAATGGCAGCCAGGAAACTGGAATCACGTGACCTTCAGTGACTAGTCTAGATTTCTGGTCTATCGTCAAGATGGCCACGTCCGTGTGCGCAGACAAGTGCATGAAGCCCATAACGAAGATTGTATAGTGCCAAGAGTCCAAGCTGGAGCTGGTGGGGTGAACGTTTGGGCTGCTTTTCATGCAGGTGGAAAACTGACCTGGTTGTTCTGAATGGAAACCTGAACCGGTTCAAGTACAGGGTCATTCTGGAAGAAACTTTTGCTTCCATTTGCTCGTGCAGCCTTTCGAGGAAACTTTGTCTTCCAAGATGACAATGCACGGCCTCATCGTGCTCGCATGATCCAACACTTTCTTGCTGACCATGGTGTAGAGCATATGGAGTGGCCTGCCATGTCCCCAGATATGAATCCGATAGAGAACTTGTGGGCAGAATTAACGCGTCAAATTGACAACTTGGACCAGCAGCCTACCTCTGTGCGTGAATTGCAGCAGACTATTGTCACTGCTTGGCAAGCGATTCCTGTCCAAACCTTGGCAAATCTCGTGAACAGCATGCATCGACGTGTACGTGCTCTCCTGAATGCTCATGGGGGTTACACGAAGTACTGAACTGTAATTTTACTGTCCGTAATCCGTCATAATTTAGCTTTTGTTTTTGTTGAAAATAAAGTTTGGCTAATGTGCAAAATAAAGAGATACTTCTGGAAAACGTACAGAAGTTTAACACAGTACTGTCCGTGAATTGAGTTCGATATCGGTTTACATCACTTTCAAGGATCAATTTATCTGCTTCGAAATGTCAAATGTGGTTTTTGTTTCTTTTAAATGTCACATTAACAAAATCTAGAATAATTTCAACATAATTCCAATGAACTTTTGGTTGTAAGTCATCTTGAAAATTAAGTTCAACCCCACAAAAAAAAATTCCATCTTAAATGCCAAGTCTGTGTGTATATATATATTTATATATATATATATATATATATATATATGTGTATATATATATTTATATATATATATATATGTGTATATATATATATATATATATATATATATATATATATATATATATATATATTGAAACGCAAAAGAAACTTCCCACCTTTGAAACCTTTAAATATCAACAATAACACTGCGTGTAGTAATTGTGTGAACTTATTTGTGGACAATAATGTCCTCACTGTCAGACAAAACGGTCACGGATGGTCACTTGAACCTTCAATGGTCACTTCATAGCACAGCTGTTGAACAGCCGTTTTGACTGTCAGTGATTAGCCAAGGGGTACGGGATGATTTTAATGAGCTGCACGTGATGTCTTGATGTTGGCTTTAAAAAGGCCAGTGCAAAATGGGCATTTCAATCAACATGCCACGATTATCAAGAGATCAACGGCAGCGTGCCCTGGGCATGCTGCAAGGCGGACTGAGCTACCCTGAGGTGGCACGTCGCCTTGGCTGTTCACACCAGATGATATCGGCCCTGGTGGACAGAGACACCCTCCACAACTCTGCAGATGACAGACCTCGATCAGGGAGGCCAAGAGTCACCACTGCAAGGCAGGACAGGCAGATGGTCCGAAGTCACCTGCAGGATCGATTCCGTCCAGCATCCCGCACTGCGGCAGAAACTCCGGGCGTGCAAACCCACGGATCTCCAATCTTAAAGCTGGGCGTTAAGATTCCCATCCACAACCACCAGTGGCGTCCTGTACCGGCCTGATATGGCGGCCCACACCATCACACTTGGGCCACCCCACCTGTTGGCTTGATGCATGCAACAATCGGCATATTGCTCGCCAGTTCTTCTCCAGACACGCTCATGCCCATCAGGATTGTCCACACAGAACCTTGACTCATCGCTGAAAGCGACCTCGTTCCACTGCGCCAAGGTCCACCGCTGATGCTGCTGGCACCATCTCTGTCAGTTGCGGTGATGGGCATCCGTCATTACGGGGCCTCTGTATGGTCTTCTGGCAGTCAGACCATAGTCATGCAGTCATCTTCGTGCAGTATCATTGGACATCCGTGGGTTTGCACGCCCCGGAGTTTCTGCCGCAGTGCGGGATGCTGGACGGAATCGATCCCGCAGGTGACTTCGGACCATCTGCCTGTCCTGCCTTGCAGTGGTGACTCTTGGCCTCCCTGATCGAGGTCTGTCATCTGCAGAGTTGTGGAGGGTGTCTCTGTCCACCAGGGCCGATATCGTCTGGTGTGAACAGCCAAGGCGATGTGCCACCTCACGGTAGCTCAGTCCGCCTTGCAGCATGCCCAGGGCACGCTGCCGTTGATCCCTTGACAATCGTGGCATGTTGATTGAAATGCCCATTTTGCACTGGCCTTTTTAAAGCCAATATGAAGACATCACGTGCAGCTCATTAAAATCATCCAGTACCCCTTGGCTAATCACTGACAGTCAAAACGGCTGTTCAACAGCTGTGCTATGAAGTGACCATTGAAGGTTCAAGTGACCATCCGTGACCGTTTTGTCTGACAGTGAGGACGCTATTGTCCACAAATAAGTTCACACATTTACGACACGGTGTTATTGTTGATATTTAAAGGTTTCAAAGGTGGTAAGTTTCTTTTGCGTTTCAGTATATATATTTATATATATATATATATATATATATATAAAACACTGTGTGTGTGTAATGTTACTGATAGACTCCTAAACGGAGAGGCTCACGTACTTGATATTTGGCATAGACATAGCCATTGAGCCTGGGACGAACATGGCCGAGACCATATTTGACGAGATCCATATTTTTTTATTCATATTTACCTCAGCGCATTTCAGCGAAGTACCCGCTAATCTCAGCCGGTTCCAGAGCAGCTCGCTGATTCGCTCAGAGCGATCACGTGATGTTCCATTCCCGCCGCCAGACTGATTTGCTCAGAGCGATCACGTGATGTTCCATCCCGTCGCACGTCACACGTTTTTTCACCTTTTATGCGATCGTGTTTTGTATCGATTTTGTGCGATATGAATTAAATGTCTTTGAAACAGCTGTGAAACGTCTTTCCACAACCCTTCCGTAACCGATTGGAGCAGTTTATTGCCGCCCACAAAACGAGATCCGCGAAGCGAGTTGGTCGAGTCGTGCTGACCAAGATGGCGACACGGCAGCTTCACTTTTCACGGAGTATGAGCGTTCTATATATTTTCAATTCAGTGCGCCCGTGATTTGTGGCATCGACATGACCATTGGGCCTTCACGGTGTAATTTGTGCGAGGCTTTTGTCCGAGTGAGCTTGAGTCGAGAGGGCGAATGTACGGGTCTCCCTTCCCCCACCCGGCAACGCCGGTACTGGAGGACGTCACAGGATCGGTGAGTCTCCAAAATCCGCTTCGTGCTGTTGCGAATATGCAGAACTATGTCCGATTGTTGTGCTGCTCTCCGACCATGAGAACTGCAGCGTCATTGTTGACTGGCCGTCCCCTTCCCTCCCCCTTCCCCCTCCCCCCTCTGTCCCCTCTGTCCCCCCTTCCCTTCCCCCTCCCTCCCCTCCCCCTTCTCCCCTCCCCCTCCATTTTCCCCCCTCCCCCTCCCTTTCCCCCTCCCCCTCCCTTACCCCTCCCCCCGCCCCTCCCCCTCCCCCCACCCCCCGCCCTCCCCTCCCCCACCCCTCCCCTCTGGCTCCTCCCCTCCCCCCCTCCCCCCTCTCCCACCCCTCCCCCTCCCACCCCCTCCCATCCCTCACCCTCCCACCCCTCCCATCCCTCACCCTCCCCCTCCCACTCTTCTCCCCTCCCCCCCGTTCCCCTCCCACTCTTCTCCCCTCCCCCCCATTCCCCTCCCCTCCCCCCCGTTCCCCTCCCCTCCCCCCTCCCCTCCCCCGCCCGGCAATGCCGGGTACTTCTGCTAGTGTGTATATATATATATATATATATATATATATATATATATATATATATATACTAGGACGTGCCCGTACGTGGGTGCCCGTTCCTTGCCAAAAAAAAAAAAAAAAATGTCTTCCCCCATGCATGCATGGGCGTGCCCATGGGCCCATGGGCGTGCCCGTAAGTGCGTGATGTGACCGTACAATGAATGTATCGTCCCGACGCCGCAGCTCGGATGGCGCTGCAGTTAATCGGGCCTGTATCGGCAGAGTTATTATAAACGTGTACTACAATCGATCGTACCTTACAACAATCAACACAGATTGCAACGTCAAATAAATGAATACGCTCTCAAATGTGCCGTCCGAGGCAGCGTCTGCTCGCCACGTTCAGCATCAGTACGTCGTCACTATGACTATCCGTAAGTCCGGAAGTGACGTCCTCATTTGACTGTCCGGAAGGTCGCATATCGCAGTTACGATGAATCGCAAATTAGTTTTAATTAGTTTTAAAACATAGTTTAACGCCAACATAGCGCCAACATAGTTTGCCAACGTGAAATAAATGAATACGCTCTCAAATGTGCCGTCCGAGGCAGAGTCTGTACGCCACGTTCAGCACACGTGATAGCTCGCTGCTCTCTGATTGGTTGAATCGTTTTTTGGACATAGCTCGGTAACTACTTCTCCGATTAATATGAAACCTTGAAAAGGCACATCCTCAGGTCCCCAGCAATATATCTGGCAAGTTTCAATTAGATCGGACCCGTGGTTGTCGAGAAACAGCGGTCACAGACAAACACACACACACACAGACACACACACAGAGATTACTGGAATTATATACACTAGGGCATGCCCGTACTATATCTATATCTAAAATTATATCCCCCCCCTCTATTTACATGAAATGGTTTGGTCCATGAAATGTTTTGGTCCATTCGCAACGCCAAAGCGAACGGCGAACGCTTTACATGAAATGGTTTGGTTCATGAAATGTTTTGGTCCATTCGCAACGCCAAAGCGAACGGCGAACGGCTTGCGAGTACAGTGACAATCCCCCCCCCCCCCCTCTATTTACATGAAACATGACATGAAATTTGTCCGTTTAATTAGTTTTAAAACAGTTTAACGCCAACATATGGCATGCACGTACCCGTACGATCCGAAATGGCGCACGCTCTCACAGGAGCTCCGGAAGGTCGTATATCGCAGTTACGATGAATCGCAAATTCGTTTTTATTAGTTTTATTATTAGTTTTAAAAACATAGTTTAACGCCAACATAGCGCCAACATAGTTTGCAAACGTGAAATAAATGAATACGCTCTCAAATGTGCCATCCGAGGCAGAGTGTGTTCGGCACACGCGATAGCTCGCTGCTCTCTGATTGGTTGAATCGTTTTTTGGACATAGCTCGGTAAGTAATTGTCCGATTAATATGAAACCTTGAAAAGGCACATCCTCGGGTCCCCAGCAATATACCTGGCAAGTTTAAAGTATATCGGACCCGTGGTTGTCGAGAAACAGCGGTCACAGACAAACAAACAAACGTACAAACAAACAAACGTACAAACAAACAAACACACAGAGATTACTGGAATTATAGATAGATATATATATATATATATATATATATATATATATATATATATATATATATATATATATATATATATATATATATATATATATATATATATATATATATCAATCTATAAAAATATATGTACACTTTATAACTCTTCATAATGTTATTACACAAATCTGATGTGCTGGCCCAATGGCCTAATGGATAAAGCATCAGACTCCTAAGCTGGGGGTTGTGGGTTCAAATCCTGTCTGGGTTGAATATTTTTCCGCTTACTTTTTCAAGTCTTTTATATTGTCTTGAATAATGAGCAAATAAACATCTTGCACATTGAGAAAATGCATTTTGTTCGAATTTAAAACGTAATTATTCTTAAACCTGAATTTCAGCGTCTCATAATACGCTCGTTGACTGGTATTAGTTACCTCGACTATCATGGGAGTCAGCTTATTGGACACAGCTATAGCAACGCCTTGGGCATGGTATCCGTCAAAGTGACCAGAACAGTTGTAGGTGTGACCACCCACCATGATCTCGCCACTATCCGGACTCTGAACCTCAGAAATTGCTGCAACATGATTTGAGAGATCTCGCGAGATCTTGTCGGGGCGGTCATGGTTTTTCGAAGCTGTTCCACGATCTTCACGCACGCTCGAAGTTAAGTAATTGTCACATTTGTATTTTTGTCGAAACTGTATTTATCTTACGTGTGTGTACCTTTTGTGTGTCCTTCGGAAGATTTATCGGTGTTGATCTTTCATACCTGTAAAAAATAGTCGAGTATTTTGTGCCACGTGGACCACGCGGCCTAGTTGTTGAAGCTTCCGCCCTTGATAGTGGGGCGGCTTAGCCCAAATATTCAAAAGAATTGTGCATTTTGTGATACAAGCACCAAATTTGGCACAAATGTACATTAATATGTTGCGAACATTTTAAGATATTGGGCCACTTGAAATTCCGTAATTTTTTTTTTCAAATTTTTTCAAATTTCGTAATTTCAAATTTTTCGGGTGACACCGTCACAATTTCGGTCTTCGAGGCCGGCCGATAGGCAAAGTGTGACCGGAAGGGACGAGGTTCTCCTGACCACGTGGCCCTCGATCTGGGAAGCGAGAGGCGTTCCATTAGTGGACGCGCCCCTCACGCCCGACTTTTGGGCGGCCCCGGCAGGCCGTTTGTTTTGACGTTCCGTGACAGGCCCCGCACCCCCACCTCCGGGCCGACCGGAAGCTTGTGCTGAGTACATCATACCTGAACAACTCAGTGAGGCAGAACACAGCAGTGCACACCAGGGTGACCCCTTCAGTGCATAAACCAATTAACCTGTCCACTGCAGGGCATATAGAAATGAAGTTATTTTCTGCATATAATAATAATATAAGTTCAGTTCTATATAACAATTTCTGTTATCACCACTACCACTACAACTACCACTACTACAAGCTTTGTCTGGAATTTTGTGGACTAACAGACAAACAGACATACAGACAAGCTGGGATCAAAACATTACCTCCTTCCACCATTGAGTGTAGAGGTAAACATCATGGAAATTATATCATGCCCTAGATTTAATTCATGCTTACCCGTGTATTTGCTTCACTGGTTCACAAGGTCTTTTGCATACATGTAATTCAGACTCTCGTCTTCATTGCTGACCACACAATGTTCGCAACATATTAATGTACATTTGTGCCAAATTTGGTGCTTGTATCACAAAATGCACAATTCTTTTGAATATTTGGGCTAAGCCGCCCCACTATATCGGCCGGCCTCGAAGACCGAAATTGTGACGGTGTCACCCGAAAAATTTGAAATTACGAAATTTGAAAAAATTTGAAAAAAAAAATTACGGAATTTCAAGTGGCCCAATATCTGAAAATGTTCGCAACATATTAATGTACATTTGTGCCAAATTTGGTGCTTGTATCACAAAATGCACAACAGGTTTGCTTTGCTGCTACACTATGAGGCCTGGTTCTCTCCGGGCATCCAAAGCGGTTATTTTTTCATTCATGTGTTTGCCAAATTTCAACTCGTTATTTTATCGTCCATGCGTTATTGTTTTATTATAGTTAGTTTTGGTTTGAATGTCCTGTAACTCGTAATTAATTAATCGTGTTCTGCTCCTCGTGTGCGGCCTTGTAGTTGTACCGCCGTCGGTGTTTGTTAACTTAAGCGTGTTTTGCTTGGCTCTTAGTTTTTTCCCTTCTACCCCGAACATAATACTCTGTCTAACGTTCTAAATCCCCCCCTCCCCACCCCCCCCCCAAAAAAAACCAAAAACATTTATTTTCCTTTCTCCACGTGTACTGTTGTCTCATCCTGTATTTTCTGTCCAGGTGTGCTGTTCGCCCCGCCCCCATTATCTCCTTGCCATCCACCTTTTGCCCTGTTCAGGTGACTCGTGGTGGTCCCTCTCGGCTCTCCCCCCGTTGGTATTTTGTGCATATAAGATTGTTCACGGTTCTGTTTAAATATTATTTAAATATGTTTAACCTTTCCCCTTCAGTGTTTTATTCAGTGGTATATTACAACACGCTGTTTTTCTTCCTATTGAAAAGGCTTTTCTCAATTTCCTCTCCAACTCATTCCACTTCAAAAAAAAGAAATTCAATATCTTATACGTCTCCCTCACTACATGGTCTAAATTCACATTCATTCCATCCCTCCTCCATCGTTCTGAATCGGATTGCTAACTTGAAAATCACAACAAACCCAATTTGTTATCAATGTTCGTCTTTCATTAATGATCCACTTTCTAAACTCCCCTCTTGCCCCTCCCATCCAAATCCCCCCCCCCCCTTGCACCTACACTCCTAAACTCCCCCCTTGCCCCTCCACTCTTAAACTCCCCCCTTGTCCCTCCACTCCTGAACTCCCCCCTTGCCCTTCCCCTCCTAAGCTCCCCCCTTGCCCCTCCCCTCCAAATCCCCCCCCTTGCCCCTCCACTCCTGAACTCCCCCCTTGCCCTTCCCCTCCTAAACTCCCCCCTTGCCCCTCCCCTCCAAATCCCCCCCCCCCCTTGCCCCTACACTCCTAAACTCCCCCCTTGCCCCTCAACTTCTAAACTTCCCCCTTGCCCCTTCCCTCCTAAACTCCCCCCTTGCCCCTCCCCTCCTAAACTCCCCCCTCACTCCTCCCCTTCAAAACTCCCCCCCAACCCCTCCCATTCAAATCTCCCCCCATACCATTCCTCTCCAATTCTCCCTCCTCCCCCCTCCTCCTCAAAGCTGCCTCCCCACTTCCTCTCCCCTCTATCTCATACCTCCCCCCCCCCCAACCTTCTACTTTCCTCTGCCCCCCCTCAAACAACCCCTCACTGTGCCTCATCCCTTCACCATCAAACCTTTCATCCTCCTCATCCTTCCCTTTCTTGGAACTCTTCTGCAATCTCTGACACACTATCAACTGCTCTCCCTACCTCCCCCTCTCATCCTTCATCTTACCCTACTCCTCCCCTCCCCGTCCTGTACCCGATGCTCCCCCTCTCTCTTCATTAACGGTATGGACGTCAAACATCCGGGTCCTTCGCTCAAACCTGACTGATCTCTCCATACAGGTTGCTTCTGACAATCCAGACTTGATCTGCTTAACAGAGACTTTCCTCCTTCAAAATGTCTCTGATTCCTTAATATCTCTTCCTGGTTACTCCCTCCTCCGGTATGATAGACGTGAGCCTCGTCCTGGTGGTGGGGTGGCTATCTTTATCAAAAACTCTCTTCCTCACTCTCCTTGCACTGCCCTCTCTCCTCCTCACCCCCAGGAGTACCTCTGGCTACGGCTTCCTCTCCGCTCCCACCTTTTGTTCATATGTGTTCTGTACCGTCCCCCAAACAGTGATGACTCCATCTACATTTCACTGTCTGACAACATGGACCAACTTCTATCCACTCATCCCAACTCTCTCTTCCTCATATGTGGTGACTTCAACTGTCATCATGCCACCTGGTTGGGTGTGGGTTCCCCTCTCACCAGTCATGGCACCTCAGCAAATGACTTCTGCGACTCACTGGGATTGACACAATCTGTCAATTTCCCGACCCGGATCTCAGCCAATGGAGTATCTTCTCTTCTAGACTTGGTTATGACAAACTTCCCTGCTAATGTCTGCTGCTCTTTTTCTGCTCCAATCGGTTCTTCTGATCATGTGCTTGTCAAAGTGGACATCTCTCTGGCCATTCTCAGAGAGCCTCCTCAGCGTCGATGAGTCTGGCATTTCACTCAGGCCGACTGGGACGGTCTTCAAGCAGCCATCAATCGTCTGGATTGGTCTCCCATCTCCACTGCCTCTGACATCAATTCTTCCTGGGAATTCTTCCAAAGCAAACTGATCTCTCTCATGCACAGATTTATCCCATCTCGTCTTCAGTTGTCATACCCTTCCTCCCGTCCATGGTACACTGAATCTTGTGGTGAGGCAGTTGCCCTGAAACAACTTGCCTTTGCCTCTTGGAAGGCTAATCCAACTGAAGGCAATCTCAGTTCCTTCTCAGTTCCTAGACTCTCAGTCTCAGTTCTCAGTTCCTCGAATCCCTCCAGGTTAATACCAAGGACCGCGGATGGACCAAACGGATCTGCTGGAGGCGGTGATCAAACACGGATTTTACTTATGTAGCGTGGGAAGAAGAAGGGAAGAGGAAGAAGCGGTAAAAGTGCGTAACTGTGGAAGGAGAACGAACTCAAACAGACACAAGATTTGCAGGGAATGGAAAATAATACAAGGGTTTATTTTCAATCAGGATCAGGACAGGGAACCGCGACGATAAATCTAATTTCTAAATTGGGATCCCACATACCGACTTCAGAAACGAACAAGGGAAAATTAATTGATAAAATAAAACGTCGTGTACGTGTAAATGCGGGGTGTGAGTGCAGCCTTATCTCGTCTGTAGTCTTGTCCATCGTCGTCCCACGCGGCTCCCTCCATCTGCCTCCGAGCACCAATCCAAAAGCACCACGCGCCCAACACAGGCTAGCGAGCTCCACACAAGGTCGATCTCCAACACGAGGCACAAAGAGACAGGAACGGAGAGATTGCAGGAGGAGAGAACAGCGTCGAGGAGAGGAACAGAGCCAACAGGAATCTAAGCCAAGCGCAGCGCGAAGCCGAGCCAAGCCACAAGGGAAGAGAAGGATCCAAGTCAAGCACGAACCGGGCGAAGAGAGCGAGCTTCAATGTCGTCTCTGAGAAAAGCTCCCGAATGGGTGCAGTGCCCCCTTATATCACTTCGCCTGGTGAGGTCAGACCGAAGCTTCTCGTCGTTCCCCAAACTTTCCAGCATCTTTCCTCCAATGAATCCCCTCCTCCTCAGTTGCGTCCTCGTGCCTCCGGCGTTGATTGGCTGAGGTTCGCGCCTTCCGCGCCAACCAATCACAGGCCTCCCTGTGGCGTGGTCACAGCCCCTCTCACGCGATGTTGCAATGCGAACAGGTGGTGCAGCTGGCGGCAGCCACCATCGGCGGTGCCCCGATCTGGCTTCCTGCCCGTCTTCCAAAGTCATTGTGGTGAGGGAAAGGGAATTATTTAATGCTGCCGAAGGGCCTATCTAAGTGTTTATGCTGATGTGCATTGCCATAAGGGACAAAGGTTTGATTACCAGGTGTGACACACAAGGGCTGTTATCTTCAATCCCTATAACTACCGAGCGCACGAACATCCTGGTATGTTCACAGGTTTACTCCTTAACCGACAAACCGGACTACACACACCTTATTACAGGGCTGGTTCCTCATCGCGACAGACGAAGCATGTTACCTATTCAGATCTACCTGACTCTAGATATTGCTCTTCCCCACCCGACATAACAGTATGTTGTGGAAAACCCAAGTTTTTGTGCAGTACTGTAGATTTACATCAATAATTATTTTTTCCTTTTTGGCAGTGCAACAAATACATATGTACATGTTTGCGTACGTTTGTCAGAATTATATAACGAGTATTGAACAAATTAAGGTTGTTGTTTTTGAAAGGTCATGTGATGTTGTATTTACAGGTGGATCCATTGAATCTACAAAGGAGACTGCACCTACTTTTGTGAACAGCGCAGACACTGCCCCGCAGGACTCGCCAACTGAAACAAAGAGGACTTTTTGCAAACGCAACAAGAAGAAGAATGAATTGTTTGCACGTACCTTACACCAGGCTCACAAAGGAGAAAAAGATGAACGCCCATACAAATGCAAAAATTGTGTAAAATCCTTCAGTTACTCATCTAGCTTAACATCACACCTGGGAAAACACAATCGTGAGTGCCCGTACGAATGCACAAGTTGTGGAAAATATTTTAATCACTCATCCCACCTAAAAACACACATGCGAATTCACAATGGTGAACGCCCATACAAATGCACAATTTGTGGAAAATATTTTAATCAGTCATCCTATCTTAAATCACACATGAGAATTCACAATGATGAACGCCCATACAAATGTACAAGTTGTGGAAAATCTTTTAATCATTCATGCAACCTTAAGTCACACATGATAATTCACAATGGTGAACGCCCATACAAATGCACAAGTTGTGGAAAATCTTTTAATCATTCATGCAATCTCAAATCACACATGAGAATTCACAATGGTGAACGCCCATACAAATGTATAAGTTGTGGAAAATCTTTTAATCAATCAGCCAACCTTACAAAGCACATGAGAATTCACAATGGTGAACGCCCATACAAATGCACAAGTTGTGGAAAATCTTTTAATCGATCATCCACCCTGACAAGGCACATGCGAATTCACAATGGTGAACGCCCATACAAATGCACAAGTTGTGGAAAAGCTTTTAGTCGGTCATTCACCCTGAAAACACACATGATAATTCACAATGATGAACGCCCACACAAATGCACAAGTTGTGGAAAATCTTTTAATCGGTCAGCCAACCTCACAAGGCACATGAGAATTCACAATGGTGAACGCCTATACAAATGCACAAGTTGTGGAAAATCTTTTATTCAGTCATCCGGCCTTAAATCGCACATGATAATTCACAACAGAGAATGAGCGTACAAATGCACAGTTTGTCGAGAATCTTTCAATCCATTATGCCACCTGAAAAAACACGTGGAAATTCACAATGGAGAACAAGAAGATGACCAACAAAGAGAATGTTCATGCAAATGCAAAATTTGTATAAAATCATTCATTAAATCATGTGAGCTCATGAAACACTTTTTATTTTGCCTTTTTATTTCATGACTCATGGAAGAGATGGAAGAGACTGGGAGAAAGACAAAAGATCAGGGAAATTTAAAAAAGATTTGAACAGATTCGGGACAGACAAAGAAGGATCACTTGTGTGGCTAAGGATAGGCCAGCTCAACTGGGAATGAGAACGAGTCATTTATTAATGCCCAAGACCAAGGACACTGCACCAATTGATTTTAAAACATCGCAGGACTGGGTCAATCGGACAAGTGTAGGTTTTACAAGGCAGAAGCAGAAAGCACGAGCCACCTCCTATCGAGATGTAAAAAACTCATGTCAGAGCAGATGCACATCCAAAGGCACAACAAGGTATGTGGAGTAATCCACTTGGACATCTGCAGACATTTCAATATCCCAGTGCCACAAAACTCAGGGAAACATGAACCACAAGCAATCGCTGAAAATGAGGATTTCAACATATAAATTTCAAAAAGCAAAAACATCTCACCCTCTCTGTTCTGTTCACCTTCTCTTTTGCTCAAGGTAATCTGCCATCTGCTTGGCAATCAGCCAACATCACCGTTTTACACAAAAAGATGCCAAAACAGATCCTTGCAACTGCAGACCAATTAGCCTGCTCCCAATCCTCAGCAAGGTCATGGAATCGATCATCACATCTGACATTAAATCCTTCCTCTTCTCCAATGGCTTGATCTCGGCTCATCAATTTGGATTCAGATCAGGTCATTCTACTCTGGACATGTTGCTTCTGCTGTCTCAACAATGGGTGGAAGTCCTCAATGCCAAACAGGAAATCAGAACTGTCTTCCTTGACATATCACGTGCCTTTGACACGATCTGGCACACTGCTCTGCTCACCAAACCCTCTACCTGTGGTATCCATGGAAATGTCCATGCATGGCTTGTGGACTAGGAAGTCCAACAACGACTCTGGACGTAGTCAACGTGTGGCCGTGAAACGGATTTCTCTCATCTCCCCTTCTTGTTCAGGCTGGAGTTCCCCAAGGCAGGGTTGTGGGCCCTGTGCTTTTTCTGGTCTTAATCAATGACCTCTCCGACTCTTGGCAGTCTGCAGCCTTCTCACTCTCTGCAGACCTGGAGAAAATCACGGACTGGTCAAACAAGTTGAACATGTCTTTCAATCCTGACAAATCTCACACTCTTACAATGTCTCTCCGAAAAGACCGACTGGACAATCTACTTTCTGAACAATCCTCTCCAAGAAGTTCTGTCACTCAATATTTTGGGTCTCACTATCTGCCATGATCTTTCCTGGGAAAACCACATTTCCAAGCTGGCCTCCAAAGCCAGTTGTCGACTGGGCATCCTCCGTCGTGTGAGGTCCTTCCTTGGCACACCTGAGCTCCTCACCACATACAAGGCTTTGGAATGGAATACTGCTCTCCCCTCTGGGCTGGTGCTCCTGCCTGACACCTAGCTCGTCTTCACGCTGTTGAAATCAAAGCTTTCAGAATCATTGCAATCTCCTGCGATGAACCGAACTCTGATGGCCTTTCCTTCACTCACCGCAGGCAGGTTGGTGGTCTTTCTGTTTTCTACCGACTCCTCTCTGGACTAGCTCCCCCAGCCCTGTCTGTGCTCTGTCCCCCAAATATTCCTTCAGGTCGCACAAGATCTGCCAGCAACCCTCTTCTGGTGAAACTGCCAAAATCAAGACTGTCTGCTCATCTTCACTCTTTCATTCCTCTTTTCTCCAGCCTCTGGAACAAACTACCTCACTCTCTTCAATCCCACTCCACCCTCCAGGTCTTTAAAACAGCTGTTCACCACCATTTCTTATCTTCCCCCATCCAAAACCTTGATCTTTTCTACCCCTTTTAATTTTATTTAATTAAAATTTAATTTTAATTAAAATTTTAATTTTTATTCACATTGACAGTCCAAATCCACTTTTTTGAAATACCTGGAAGTCCTTGTCCTAGTTTCTTTCCTGGAAGTCCGAGCAGAGTCCATATGTTTTATACCTCTCCCACCCCTCCCCTTCCCATGCCTGCGCCCCCCAAACCTCCCCCCCTAACTCAGATCTCCCGATGTCCCTGTTCTCTACTGTTGTACTTGTGTGCTTCCCTCTCTCTCCCCATCTTGTCTCCCGCTCCCTTTATTATGTTTTATGTGTCGGTTTGTTTTTTTTGAGATTAATGTTAGCTCTTACACGAGCCTCGATCTTGTATACAAAAAATAATAATAACAATTTTAAAAATAGATATAATGCTCACATATGACCTGATGATTCCATCAAGAGTGAATATAGAAAACAAAGCATTGTGACGACATAGAACTCAGGAACAAAAAGGAAAAGACAACATTGATAAGACAGCAGAGTTAAGTCGGATTACTTTGGATTCAATTCTGTCCAGTAAGTATGTGCAGCTCGAACCTCCCCAGATGTGAGAGCAGCTCTCTGCAGTGCATTCAGAAAGTATTCAGACCTCTTCACTTTTTTCACATTTTGTTATGTTGCAGCCTCATGCTGTAATCGTTTAAATTCATTTCTTCCCTCATCAATCTACACTCAATACCCCATAATGACAAAGAGAAAACAGGATTTTAGAAAATTTTGCAAATTTATTAAAAAGAAAAAACTGAAATATCACATTGACATAAGTATTCAGACCCTTTGCTATGACACTTGAAATTTAGCTCAGGTGCCTCCCATTTATCTTGATCATCTTTGAGATGTTTCGACACCTTGATTGGAGTCCACCTGTGGTAAATTCAATTGATTGGACATGATTTGGAAAGGCACACCTGTCTATATAAGGTCTCACAGCTGACAATGCATATCAGAGCAAAAACCAAGCCATGAGGTCGAAGGAACTGTCTGCAGAGCTCAGAGACAGGATTGTGTCGAGGCACAGATATGGGGAAGCCTCCAAAAAAATCTCTGCTGCATTGAAAGTTCCCAAGAGCACAGTGGCCTCCATAATTCTTAAATGGAAGAAGTTTGGAACAACCAGGACGCTTCCTCGATCTGGCCGCCCGGCCAAACTGAGCAATCGGGGGAGAAGGGCCTTGGTAAGAGAGGTGACCAAGAACCTGATGGTCACTCGGGCTGAGCTCCAGAGATCCTGTGTGGAGATTGGAGAAACTTCCAGAAGGACATCCATCACTGCAACACTCCACCGATCTGGGCTTTATGGCAGAGTGGCCAGACGGAAGCCAAACAATTCAATCTTGGTTTCATCAGACCACAGCATCTTGTTTCTCACAGTCTGAGAGTCCTTTAGGTGCTTTTTTGCAAACTCCAAGCGGGCTTTCATGTGTCTCTCACTGAGGAGAGGCTTCCGTCTGGCCACTCTGCCATAAAACCCAGATCGGTGGAGTGTTGCAGTGATGGATGTCCTTCTGGAAGTTTCTCCCATCTCCACACAGGATCTCGAGCTCAGCCAGAGTGACCATCGGGTTCTTGGTCACCTCTCTTACCAAGGCCCTTCTCCCCCGATTGCTCAGTCGAGCCGGGTGGCCAGCTCTAGGAAGAGTCCTGGTTGTTCCAAACCTCTTCCATTTAAGAATTATGGAGGCCACTGTGCTCTTAGGAACCTTCATTGCAGCAGAGATTTTTTTTATAGGCTTCCCCATATCTGTGCCTCGACACAATCGTGTCTCTGAGCTCTGCAGACTGAGCTCTGCAGACAGTTCCTTCGACCTCATGGCTTGGTCTTTGCTCTGATATGCATTGTCAGCTGTGAGACCTTATATAGACAGGTATGTGCCTTTCCAAATCATGTCCAAACAATTGAATTTACCACCGGTGGACTCCAATGAAGGTGTAGAAACATCTCAAAGACGATCAAGAGAAATGGGAGGCACCTGAGCTAAATTTCAAGTGTCATAGCAAAGGGTATGAATACTTATGTCAATGTGATATTTCAGTTTTTTCTTTTTAATAAATTTGCAAAATTTTCTAAAATCCTGTTTTCTCTTTGTCATTATGGGGTATTGAGTGTAGATTGATGAGGGAAAAAATGAATTTAAACGATTTCAGCATAAGGCTGCAACATAACAAAATGTGAAAAAAGTGAAGGGGTCTGAATACTTTCTGAATGCACTGTATACAAGGACGAATCAATCATTTATATAGTTGAACCAACTATTGAAAGGAGAAGAATCTTCGACATTTGAACAAGACTCCGAGTTTCTTCGAGGCAGACTTAGCTATTTGTGTAATGTGTGGATTCCAGGATAAATTTGATGGTATTGTAATGGCGAGTAGGTTTATTGTGTCACATGGTGTAATTGTGGAGCTTTCAAAAGAAATTGGAGAGTTGAGAGGAGTTTTAGAGAGAGAGAGAGAGATGTGAAGTGTTTAACATTGTATTTTGTAATATTCATGCGATACTATTAATTGGTCCATCCCTTGAACAGGAGGAGACGGGGTTTTGTAAGTGTGTGTGTGTGTGTGTGTGTGTGTGTGTGTGTGTGTGTGTGTGTGTGTGTGTGTGTGTGTGTGTGTGTGTGTGTGTGTGTGTGTGTGTGTGTGTGTGTGTGTGTGTGTGTGTGTGTGTATATATATATATATATATATATATATATATATATATATGTATGTATGTATGTATGTCCCAATGTCTGTCCCAATGTCTGTCCCAGTCTGTCCCCGAGCCATAACCTTTTTACCATTTGAGTTTTGTTGTCAAATTTTCAACAAAGCTTTATTATGAGACTTAGTGTGACTCGGCGCGCTCCGCGCGCCTCACCACACGTCGTTTCAGAGGGGTAGGCATCTTTGACCATTTCTGTGTCTTTTGGGTCTTTATGGTGTTTTGAGTCTTCAAGGTCTTTTGGGTCCTCTGGGCCTTTAAGCGTATTTTTGGTATTTGAGGTGTTTTCGGTCTTTGGTGTCTTCAGAGGCTTTTTGGTCTTAAGGGTGGTCTTTGGTGTCTTTTTGGTATCAAGGGCCTTTTGGTTCTTCTTGGTCTTTGAGGGTCTTTTGGGGTCTTCGGGGTATATTGGGTGTTCGGGGTATATTGGGTGTTCGGGGTCTATTGGGTGTTCGGGGTCTATTGGGTGTTCGGGGTCTATTGGGTGTTCGGGGTCTATTGGGTGTTCGGGGTATTTTTGGTCTTCTGGGTGTTCTGGGTCTTTCGGGTGTTCTGGGTCTTCGGGGTCTTTTGGGCCCTCGGGGTTTTTTGGGCCCTCGGGGTCTTTTTGAGCCTCGGGGTCTTTTTGAGCCTCAGGGTCTTCGGGGTGTTTTGGGCCATCGGGGTGTTTTGGGCCCTCGGGGTAATTTTGGGCCCTCGGGGTGTTTTGGGCCCTCGGGGTAATTTTGGGCCCTCGGGGTGTTTTGGGCCCTCGGGGTGTTTTGGGCCCTCGGGGTGTTTTGGGCCCTCGGGGTGTGTTGGGCCCTCGGGGTTTGTTGGGCCCTCGGGGTGTTTTGGGCCCTCGGGGTGTTTTGGGCCCTCGGGGTGTTTTGGGCCCTCGGGGTGTTTTGGGCCCTCGGGGTGTTTTGGGCCCTCGGGGTGTTTTGGGCCCTCGGGGTGTTTTGGGCTCTCGGGGTGTTTTGGGCCCTCGTGGTGTTTTGGGCCCTCGGGGTCGTTTTGAGCCTCGGGGTCCTTTTGAGCCTCGGGGTCCTTTTGAGCGTCAGGGTCTTTTTGAGCCTCGGGGTCTTTGGGGTATTCGGGGTGTTTTGGGTCTTCAGGGTGTTTTTGAGCTTCAGGGCCTTTCAGGGTATTTTGGGTCTTCAGGGTCTTTTGGATCTTTAAGGGTATTTTGGGTCTTCAGGGATCTTGGTGGTATTAAGGGTCTTGGGGCATTAAATGGTCGTCAAAGGTCTGAGGGGTCTCAGTTGTCTAAACGTAATTTAGAGGGTGTTAATAATGTTATTTGAAGAATAAGAAGACGTTTTGGTCGCTCACATAACCAAACACGTTTGCTCCATTATAACAAGATGCCATTGGTGTTATACTCGGGAAACCTGAGTACGTCCATTTAGTAGAGGACCTGGCTTAGACATGTATGCACATAATTTAGGAGAGGATAACTCAACTGTTATAGGCTAATATGACCCCAAGGAACAACTTGGGATGTGTGCCAAAATCCCTATCCGGGACGAAAAGCCCGAAAATGACCACGCCCTTTTAAAAATGACCACGCCCTTTTTCATCAGAAGTGCTACTTCCGACATAGCTGTATCTTCGAAACCGTTGGAGCTACAGATTTTCTGAGGTGCTCAAAATGTTCAGAATGGCCATGTTTAGGGGGATCATAGAAGAGTGTCAAATTTCTAATTTGATATTTTACGAGAAAATGGCTAAAAACCGTTAGGTCAACTTATTACCATACAACTACCGACATACTGGAATTGCCATATATTTATAACAGTTGAGTTATCCTCTCCTAATTATGTGCAAACATATCTAAGCCAGGTCCTAGACTATTTACATTACCACTGAGTACGTCTCTTAATGAAATGCTATTGAAACATGATTACATGGGTGTTCTTTCGGTCTTCGTGGTGTTTTGGGTATTTTGGGTCTTTAAAGGTATTTGGAGTCTTTTCGGTATTCAGGGTCTTTTGGGTCATCTGGGTCTTTACGGGTATTTTGGGTCTTTGAAGTCTTTAAGAGTATTTTGGGTCTTTTGGGGTGGTGGTCTTAAGAGTCTTGGGGGACTTAAAGGGTCTTCAAAGGTCTGAGGGGTCTCAGCAGTCGAAACTCTAAAGGGTGAAAAGGCATGTTCCAACAGAACATAATTGAGAGTTCACGTCCTGTGTTTTTGGTTGTCATTTTTGGTTTTAAGAAGAAGAAGAAGAATACGTGTTGGTCACAGATATACAAACAAACATTACCACATAACGTTTGCTCTGTTATAATAAGATATGCAAACACAATCGTTAGTTATAAAATGTGATCACAAGAGTGAATTCGCTGTAATATGTAAGCACAATAGTTAGTTGTAATCTGTTAAGCAGTAAGCACACACATTTATAATTATTGATTCACTCATGGAGAGAAAGTTGAACGGTGCCACCACTCTGCATCTGCCACCGGTCTGTGCACCCCTGATCCACCTGTGGGGTGATTCATCAATGTGCGAGTCACTGTTATTGGAGCATCGTCCAGCTTGGCACGTCAGACCTCATTTTTTCCTCCTCGTTTTTATTCAGGGTTTCATAGTTTTTGTGAGTAAAACTTTTAAGCTGGAAGTACCGATCTGGTAATACACGGTGAGGATAAGATAACGATCGAGAGGGATTCGATAGAAGTTACATGGAACAAAAATAGAGGAAGAAGAGTCGGCGCGGGTCAACCGTGGATCTGGTTGATGGGAAATGCGAGGTGTGAGATATTGTTATAAGTTAATTTGCTTTAATGTGACACTTGTTTAAAAATGAACATCCGGATCCGGAAAGGTGGAGCATAGTGAGTGCGCCGTGCCGGCAATGGAGATGTTTGTTGTGATTGTTGCTGCCTGCTGAACGACTTTGGTTTTCTCTTACAATAAACCTTTGTTGATGAACTTCAAGGAGTGATACTGGATCCTGGGGACATCACACGCGGCAACAGAAACTTTTTTTACGAAGAGAGTCGTGACCGTGATGAGCGTTGGAGTTGTGGAGATTTGGGGTTTTAAACATCTTCGTGAGTAGAGGAAGAGTTGTGCAGATTTCGGGTTTTAAACATCTTCGTGAATGGAGGAAGAGTTGTGGAGATTTGGGGTTTTAAACATCTTCGTGAGTAGAGGAAGAGTTGTGGAGATTTTGGGTTTTAAACATCTTCGTGAATGGAGGAAGAGTTGTGGAGATTTGGGGTTTTAAACATCTTCGTGAGTAGAGGAAGAGTTGTGGAGATTTTGGGTTTTAAACATCTTCGTGAGTAGAGGAAGAGTTGTGGAGATTTTGGGTTTTAAACATTTTCGTGAGTGGAGGAAGAGTTGTGGAGATTTGGGATTGTAAACATTTTCATGAGTAGAGGAAAAGTTGTGAAGATTTTGGCTTTTAAACATCTTTGTGAGTAGAGGTAGAGTTGTGGAGATTTGGGGTTATAAACATCTTTCTGAGTCGAGGAAGAGTTGTGGAGATTTCGAATTTTAAACATCTTCGTTGGAAGAGGAAGAGTTGTGGAGATTTGGGGTTTTAAAGAGCTTCGTGAGTGGAGGAAGAGTTGTGGAGATTTGGGGGTTTAAACATCTTCATGAGAATAGGAAGAGTTGTGGAGATTTGGGGGTTTAAACATCTTCGTGAGAATAGGAAGAGTTGTGGAGATTTGGGGGTTTAAACATTTTTGTGAGAATAGGAAGAGTTGTGGAGATTTGGGGGTTTAAACATCTTCATGAGAATAGGAAGAGTTGTGGAGATTTGGGGATTTTAACATCTTCATGAGAATAGGAAGAGTTGTGGAGATTTGGGGGGTTTAAACATCTTCGTGAGTAGAGGAAAAGTTGTGGAGATTTCAGGTTTGAAACATCTTCGTGAGAATAGGAAGATTTGTGGAGATTTCGGGGGTTTAAACATCTTCATGAGAATAGGAAGAGTTGTGGAGATTTGGGGGGTTTATACATCTTCGTGAGTCGAGGAAAAGTTGTGGAGATTTCAGGTTTTAAACATCTTCGTGAGTAGAGGAAAATTTGTGGAGATTTCGTGTTTTAAACATCTTCGTGAGAATAGGAAGAGTTGTGGAGATTTCAGGTATTAAACGTCTTTGTGAGGAGAGGAAGAGTTGTGGAGATTTCAGGTTTTGAACATCTTCGTGAGTAGAGGAAGAGTTGTGGAGATTTAAAGTTTTAAACATCTTTGTGAGTCGAGGAAGAGTTGTGGAGATTTCGTGTTTTAAACATCTTCTTGAGGAGCATTGAAGCTCACGGTATAGGCGGTGTTGTGCACACAGTGGGCTTTTCAATGTTTCCATGGATATTAACCTTCATATACAGGGTGGTTCAGAAACCCTGGGCACATTTTGAGGAACGATACAGACAACAAACAACTAAGTTTATTATTGTTCACCAGTTCACCTATTATTGTTACTAGGGCATGCCCGTACTATATATATATCTAAAATTATATCCCCCCCCCCTCTATTTACATGAAATGGTTTGGTCCATTCGCAAAGCCAAAGCGAACGGCTTGCGAGTACGGTGACAATCCCCCCCCATTATTTACATGAAATGGTTTGGTCCAAAGCGAACGGCTTGCGAGTACGGTGACAATCCCCCCCCCCCCCCTCTATTTACATGAAATGGTTTGGTCCAAAGCGAACGGCTTGCGAGTACGGTGACAATCCTCCCCCCCCCCCCCCCCTCTATTTACATGAAATGGTTTGGTCCAAAGCGAACGGCTTGCGGAGTTTGGTAAAGAAATCGCCATAGCGTGCACAAACGCGCAGGAAAGCGAAAGAATCGCAAATTAGTTTTAATTAGTTTTAAAACATCGTTTAACGCCAACATAGCGGCAACATAGTTTGCCAACGTGAAATAAATGAATACGCTCTCAAATGTGCCGTCCGAGGCAGAGTCTGTTCGGCACGTTCGGCACACGTGATAGCTCGCTGCTCTCTGATTGGTTGAATCGTTTTTTGGACATAGCTCGGTAACTACTTCTCCGATTAATATGAAACCTTGAAAAGGCACATCCTCAGGTCCCCAGCAATATACCTGGCAAGTTTAAAGTATATCGGACCCTTGGTTGTCGAGAAACAGCGTTCACAGACATACACACAGACATACAGAGATTACTGGAATTATAGATAGATTGCACCAGCAAAACAAAACGTTATTACCCGGAAATGGATGCGACCCCTTCATCACGCACAGGCATCACGTGATATGGATTGGGGTGAGCTTTGCTCACTGTGCTGCACGTGTTTGTCTTTGCTCGGTTCATTTAATTGTGAATGAGACATCCTAATATGATGGAGGATATATCGTAAGACAGAAAATTTGTGCTGTACGCTTGTATTCTGCATCTGGAAATTTGTCTGAAGTTCACATCCAACTTGTCAAAGAATGTGGCGCCGACGCAATTGACATGAGAACCATTGGCAGAATAAAGAAGCAGTTTGATGAAACCGGCAGCATTCTTCCAAAACTGTCACCAGGTAGGCCTCGTACTGTTAGAACTGATGAAATCAGAGCCGTCATTCAACAACAACTCGACAGTAACACACCATTATCAACTTGCCATTTAGCAAACGTCACCAACATAAGCCGATCATCGATTTGAAGAACACTAAAAGACATCATTGCAAAACCATAATACCGAGATTAATTCACCAACTATATGAGGATTTTTTTGACATGCACGTTGAGGCATGTGAGACATTTTTTGGGTTAATGGATATGGACAATGATTTGCAGAAAAGGATGTTGTGGTCAGATGAATCCAAGTTTACTTTTTCTGTTTTTGTGAATCATCATAACAGCGTGATATGGGCAGTAGACAACCCACGATTTAATGTTGAGCACAACGTCCAGTATCAAGCTAGTGTGTCCGTCTGGGCAGGCATTTCTTCTGGAGGCATTGTTGGACCAATATTTTTCAAAGAAAATGTGAATACTGAAAATTACCTTCAAATGTTGGAGCAGCATGTGTTTCCACTCAATGATGGCCAAATGTGGTTCATGCCTGATGGTGCGCCTGCTCTTTATGCTGCCGGTGTCCGCCAGGCCCTTGTTTTGAACTTTACAGACAAATGGATAAGCTGTCGTGGTCTGGTTGAATGGCCGCCGTGGTCTTGTGATTTAACAACACCCTGTGATTTCTTCCTTTGGGGTTTCCTCAAACACAAAGTGTATGCGAGGAATCCCACAACCCTTGGAGACTTGAAACAATTAAACTGTAATGAGACTGCTGCCTTAACGACTGAAATATGCCAAACTGTGTGTCACGAATGTTTCGTCACGGCTACAGCTGTGCACAGACAATGAAGGAAAGCAGTTTGAACATTTGAACTGATCTGTTTCATGTATATTAGACTGTTTTGACTGTTTAACGAGTAATCATGTTTTGTTTTGCACCAAAGAACAATAATAAACTTAGTTGTTTGTTGCAGATATCGTTCTTCAAAATGCGCCCAGGGTTTCTGAACCACCATATATATATATATATATATATATATATATATATATATATATATATATATATATATATATATATATATATATATATGGGCCTATCTACGGTATTGGGACATTTGTGGCATGCCTCTATTGTTAACTGAACTGACGAAAGCACAATGATTTTTTTGTCGTACAAAATATTAAATTCAGATGTGGCACACCCTGGAGAGATACCAGAGATAGTTTGGTGCAAATAAAATACTTCGTTGGATTTTTATGTCAAATGAAGTTCCATGTCCACCCTCCTCCAAAAGAGTGAAAACGTGACACCCCAACATATATCAAAATAAAACATGATTAGAATTACATATATGAGGTCAAGTTCTTTCCCTTATCTCTATAATAATAATAATTACAACATCATTAAGTAAACTGATTGCGTTTTTTTTTTTTTTGAAGTAGTTTAATATTTTTCTAAATTTTCAAAAATGTAGTGCACGTACGTAATGGCGTATGTCCCCGAAATTACGAACGTGAAAGATAGGTTTTTCACTGATTTGTTGTTCATTTTAATTCATATTTTCAAGTTCTTACAATTGTGTAGAACACCAGCTTCATTATGCTGTAGATGTTTTTTGCGTGAAGAGATGATCGTTTGCGAACAAAACGATTGCAAAATTAAAAATTGCATACTGTCCCCGATTATTCTACGTCCGTAACAAAATGCAAATTGGCCGTTTCAAGTTCCTGTGCGGGAAAATCTTCTTCTTCTTGCGTGATCGGATCAGTCTTGACTTCCGGGTATGTCTAAAAGGACGCCATTGTCGTACAATTTTTTTTCGTTTTAAGTTACGCCGTCAAACGCGTGATCGGTCCTCGAAGTAACGAACGCAACATCAGATATGAACGAGTATTCTGTTCTTCGTTTGCGGCAAGATTTTAAAGGTATTTGGTTTCTACACACCAACATATTGAGAAAGGTACGTATAATTGCATTTTGTGGCCTATTTTAGTAACGATTTTGTACCCGAGTGTCAGTGCATTTCTCGATAGAACGCCATGTGGACAGAAACGATGTGTGTTGTGTGTGTGTGTACGTTCGAACGGGGACAGCCGAGCGGAGTTTGTCTTTTTTTGCGAACGTGAATGAAGTTTCTATTGTTGGTTGAAATAGCAGACGTGACTTGCTGCATCAGTCAATAGCTGATAATATGTGTACCATGCAATGATTACGGTAATGAGTGGGGGGGGGGGGGGGGGGGGGGGGGGGGTGGGGACATCTTTGAAATAATGCGATAAATCGGTTTCATTAGCAATGTAAATGATGGGGGGATGATTTTTACAACATCGGATGCGCATTTTAAGTTTCAAAATCCGGCATTAAGTGCAAATTGTTTGTCACATCAAAAGTTTATACTTCTGCTTTGACAGTAAATCATCAGTAGAATCATCCTATTCCTCTACACCTTTTCTTCAGCTACGATGTAGGATACCTTAGGTTTATTATTATTAATAATCATGCATTACGTGTATGCGTTAGTTATTCCAGGAATGAAAATTTATGTTCACTGCAGTTCCATACATTGAAATGTGACCGTATTTATTTTGCAGCCGAAAGCAACATTATGGATACATGTATATGTCTCATTGGTCACTTTAAAATACTTTTTGTGATGACAGATCTCTCTAAAAACAAAAGAATGAAATCAAGATAAAAAAACAAATCACATGGAAAGAAATTACATGAAATGAAAATAAAAACAAAGACAACTTGTAAAATGTGTACAATTTTGATTATTGCTTTATTTTTTTTCACCAGAGTCATGGCACTGCCAATTCGACAGGTCATTTAATCGAGCGATGCAGAAGCACCCATTAGGTGATATAACAAATCCACCAGTTAAAGACAGAGCGCAAGAGATGTGGACTTATCGTCAACGACTGAAGAATAGACCAGAAGAATATCGTCTCCACAGACTGACTGAAACTAAGCGCACACAGCTCTACAGAAAAAATCAAACGGAACAACAAAGACAGAGGAACAATGAAATGGCAAGGCTTCGCATGCAGAGACTTAGACAGAGAAAAAATGAAGCAGCATCAGTCATTACTGCAGCCTCTCAGACTCAGCCATGTACATGTGCAGGAGAGGCAAAGAAGAGGCAGAAAAGGGATTACTGGAAGATGAGGAAACGCGAACAGCGGGCCAAGCTGAGTGTACAGAAGAAGAGGAGAATAAGGGAGAAGGAAAATGCAAAGAAGAGACAGAAAAGAGAGGACATGTGGAATGAAGAGAAAACAGCAACACAACCTGAAGATGTCGAAGATGTTGCAGGCACATCAGATGCAGCGCATTGCCGATATTCTCCAGGTGCAAGGCGGCAAGCTGCTTACCGGCTAAGGTCAAAAATACCAGCAAGCACATCAAAGTACGTGGACATGGTGGAGGTGTTAATATCAAGTGCCAGCCCCAGGAAAGCAGCAGCTCTGAAATCACGAGGAATAAGACTTGAGCAGAAAAATGACAAGGTCTTGGAAGGAGTTCGTCGTACATGCATGTCAATGAAGGGTAAAAGGCGGCAGTATTTCCTCTGGCAGCTTTGCTCTGGCCTCGCCAAGCAACATGGAATGAAGGCACACTTATCACGCACAATGAGCCTTTCATACAAGACAATCCTGAAGTATCAAAATCTGCGAAGAAGAAAGTCTGTAAACCCAGAGATGAGGAATAGGAGGTGTGATGCCACAGACACTACCACCACACAACACATAGCGAACTTCTTTGAAAGGCCAGACATTTCAACCATAATGCCCAACAAAAAGTCTGTCAATGCAAACAATACTCCAAAGCACGTCCTTCATCGCTCCCTGTCCGAGACGTACAAGAGGTATGTTCAAGACACACCCACACCCGTGTGCCGTGCACAGTTTTCAAAACTTCGCCCTAAACACGTCCTCCCACATACCAAGGCAAAACTGTTTCAGTGTTTGTGCGAATATTGCACAAATGTTGACCTCAAGCTGAGCACCATCACTCATACAGCTAGGACATTTCGCATGAAATGCAGTGTGCTTGACAGATATAATGTGTTGGACAAGACACTTTGTGATTATGATGGGCTGTATCCCAAGATAGCTTGTATCGATAGACAGTGCAAGAAATGTGGCACTCAACAGCTGAAAAAATATCTCGAGCCTCTCATCACCAGATGTACAAAGGAAGTTATGTGGCAGAAATGGGAACAGACCACCTATGACAAGGAAGGGAAAACAAAGAGAATGACACTTCAGCGCCATCACGGCGAGCTGAAGATGCTTGTGGAGGAGCTTCTGCAGGAGATGATTTGGTTTTCTCGTCATCTATTTGAAGCACGCTGGCAGCAAGCTCAGTTTTATAAGTGTATCAAATCTCCTGGCGATAAAGAGGTCATTATGGTCATGGACTTTGCTGAAAACTACCTGTGCCTGATGCAGCAGGAGGTCCAGGCAGCGCACCGGTATCAAGCGCAAGTGACTCTGCATCCCATTATTGCATACTACACCTGCCAGGCTGAATTGTGCCGTGACAACGAGCCAATCCGTGAATGTATCAACGTGATCTCAGACGACAAGGCACATGACAACCATGCTGTGGCTCATTTCGTTGGGTTGGCCATCAACCACTTGAGGGACAAGCGAGCACTGGAACCACAGAAGCTTGTGCAGTTTACGGATGGATGTTCTGGGCAGCACAAGGCACGAGTGAGCTTCACTGATATTTCATTTTGTGCCCAAGACCTGAAGATCCCGTCACTGGAGAGACATTACTTCGGTTCTCGTCACGGCAAAAATCCCTGTGACGGAGAGGGAGGGGTGGTCAAGAGCTGTGTTTCGAGAGCTGTCAAATCACGACCTGACGTCGTGGTCAAAGACAGTGTCTCACTGTTCGAGTACTGTAAGCAGCACCTCACCAAGGAGGCTACCAATGCTGGACAGTGCAGTCATTCTCGACGCACATTCATCCACGTCAGTGAAGGCGACATTAACAGACATCGTCCCTCCAGGACAAATGTCTGCACCCTTCCAGGTACAAGAAGAATTAATGCAGTCAGAGGAGTAGCTCCGTATGAAGTAAAGTCACGGCGGCTCTCCTGCTTTTGCCATTCCTGCCGACAAAACAGAGAAGAATTGTGTGAAAACAAGGACGTCACAAGTGAATGGACAGCAAGAAAACTGACAGTTCAAGGTGCTTCACAGGCTAAAGCAAACCAACCAGGTAATGTTATAACATTCCAACTCGTACGTTTTTTTTTACAATGCAAGCACGTGATTTACGTCATTAAAAGTGAATATGTAATCCCAATCTACGATGACAAATTCCTAAAATAAGTATTAAGAAATACAGTGTTGTGTTTGAACTCAATAGCATACACAGAGTACCCAAGATCGTCAAGCTCATACTCGGAGGGGGACTTTGTGTTGGTGAGACTGCCAATGGGGAAGCGACATGCAACATTTGTAGCCGAGGTAAGTAGAAAATTTTGAACACATTACACATGTCATGTGCAATATCAATAAAACACAACTTTATTGTATACCAGAATATCAGCTGGGAGCATTATCATGACGGCAGAAGCGTATGCCACAATACACGTACTATGTATAATCATGTCTCGTTTAAGAAATTTCACATAACCTGAATTACCTGGAAAAATCACAAACGGTTGTTTCATTGTATTTTATCATATTGAAAACCTGCCCGTTTTGTTGCTCTGCTGTTCATCTACATTTTTGTTTGGTCTAAATAGAAATATATTCTTACTCGGTTTGATTCTTCTCCATTTTCACACATCATCCAGGTGATGAAGTTGCTAGACACAGAGGTTCAGCTTCAGTACATGGAAGAAGTGAAGAAGGATGTATTCAAGTGGCCATCCACTGTTGACATTTCGGTTGAACCAATGACCCACGTACTGCAGAGATTGCCACTCCCAACTCTACGTGAAGATCTCAGCTCATCTCGTGTCCAGTTTTTTACTTTCAAACAGATAATGAATTAGTGTTTTTTGCTCAAATCATATGATGTTGCCATATTTGTGTTTAGTGGTCATTGTTTTCATTGAAAAAAATGCAACTCAAAGAAAATATTTGTAGGCTTCTCATGCAAACTCTGGTCTGATAGGTGTGAATACAAGCTTTTACTTTAATATTTTCCAATACTGTTGATACTGTATGTATTTCAGAGATTTGTTTGTTTGGATGAAAAAAGGAGCACTTTCTCCCATGTTTGGTCAGAAGTGTCTGTCCTTGTTACCAACATGACCAATGTGATAAGAAAGAAGAGTTTATTAGCAAAGTATGATATGCAGCTATGTATAACATTTCTTACTTAGCTTTTTCAGTGGTTTAAGTGAAAAAAAAAAACAAGACAGAAGTTCCATGAAGAAATCAATTAATTGGGTTTTGATGGGAATGTCTGTCCCCGTTACCAACATTACTATAATTTACAAAACAACATATATAAAGGGAAAAGTTTGATTTTGTATTTCATTAAAAACATGTGGTTTTGCTTTCTTTGACAATCTTTTCATTAAAGATACATAAAATGTGTATGGTAACATCAGTCAGATGGTATTAGTAAAGAAAGTCTGTCCCGTTGCCAACGTTACCATATGTTCAATATTATGGCAGGTAGGTTTATGCAGATCCAGTTCAACAGAAAGTCTCTAGATTTTGATAAATTTAAGGTATACATGACTGATGGATTGCAAAGCTGTATTATGATGTATTTTAAAGGTGTTTGATGAGTATTTGGTTTAAAAAAAAAAAATTAATGTGGGACAATAAGTTCAGAATATTTGTCACTGACAAAACTTTTGGTATTTCACCCCCAGGAAAAGTATGTATTTTCAACACATGGAGTTTAATCATACTGAAATGACACACAGACATGTCAAACTCAGAGGTGCTATCTCTGTATTTTTTATTGCTATTCTTGTGCCTTTTGTCTGTCCCCGTTCGTAGCGTTACCATGCCTGAAGAGTGAGCTATCTCTGCCGACATAATTTATTATAAACAAAAAGTTATCCTTATCTTTATAGTTTTGGATAGTGTGCACTCTAAAGAATGAAATATGTAAAAATGAGAATCTGCTCATCAACTTCCTTTTTTGTCCTCCATGCAACACAAATATACCCCATTACCGTAGATAAGCCTATATAAATATATATATATATATATATATATATATATATATATATATATATTGTTGCGGATATGGGATTTGGCCTCCATATCCGCTTGTAAATATTCCCCTATTTCCCCAATACTCCCCAACTATCCCCAATCCCCCATTCCCTAGTCCCATTGTCTGTAAACAACACTCTGTAGAACCGACCTTCCCCTTTTTCCCCCATTAAATGTCATGCCCAGGTCCACCGCATCTCACGTAGACAACTTTCGGACATCTTGCTAGTTATTCTTAGTCTATGTCAGTTAAGGACTCGTTTCCATTAATTCTGACTTCGTTGCACCAGAATGTGATTGTATGGCACCAGTAGTGAGTTTAGGACCTCCCCATACCTCCTCCCATCTTCCTCATGAAACCACAACAACAACAACAACAACTACAACAACAGCGCGCGGGGAGTGTGCGTCCTCACTCCGGCTTGGTTAGCCGCCATTGCCCATGTGCTCCGGCGGGGTTACCACGAAAGGGCTGACTGTCGGCCCCTCGTCAAGGGCGGAGCCCGGTAACCCCCAGCACCCAATAAGAAGCGGCGGGCCGATTCCATCTGGGGCGGAGCTAACGAGCCGAGGGCGTGTCACTCCCCGCCGGATATACGCAGCGACTTACCGGACGTGACGTCAGAGATGCGCCCCGAGCTTGAAGTGAAGAGAACCAGACGCCACCTCCGAGCGCTGAGAGACCTCCCTGCATCTTTTGGGCCGCGCTATCCTGTCCCTGAGCCAAGAGTGCACCTTGTGCTGACCACCGACTACCTGCCCTTCCTTGCCATCAATCCCGGTGTGAGTCAGTCTTGTCCTGTTTATCTGTGGTCTGTCGGGGTTACTATAAGACCGTGATTAAGTGCCTACCTTCCTATGCTGTCCCTCTTGTCCTTGTAATCTCAACGTTCCAAAATATTATAACCTCCTCCGGAGGTCTTGAGAACTGTACCCCTGGTGTCGTGTCATTTAACCCAGCCGTTGTGTCCTTTCCTCAATTGATTTAGCGTAGCGCGACTCGGCCAACGTTCGAGTATAATCGGGTAAACTGTGCAGATGCGGTCATACCAAACCGCTCGGTAAACCAACATCCACAACCGCGTCTGAAACATTTGGTGTCGAGGAGTTGGATTCGGACCTGGGACTAAATTCAGTTAGGCCCAAATTTTGGAACACCAATTGTACCATTAGGGTAACATTTTGGTGTCTGGGAAGTGGGATTCGATCCGGAGCGCATTTCACGCGCTCGAAATTATAACAGCGAAATTTAATTGTGTTTTACAAAAAAAAATAAAAACCCGAATTTTGAAAGTCGCGCTATGGCAGACCAAGACGGCTGGGTTCCGGTAGAAGAGAGTGAGGCAGGGTCGATCCAGGACCAAAATGAGGGACACAAGGAGAGCGAAGCAGTGAGGGTAGCAGACGCACAGAATGGCGCCTCGCACATGGCCACGGCGACCGCGCCCGCGACCGTGGTAGCGCCGCTGGTGGATTCGAACCTTTTCCTCCTGCAAATGAGGGCCCTTATGGAACAAATGGGGAACCGGATGGATGCTCAGAGTGAGCGATTGGAGGGCCAAATGGGGGTAATGGGAAACCAAATGGGGGTAATGGGGAACCGGATGGTAGCTCAGGGTGAGCGATTGGAGGGCCAAATGGGGGTAATGAGGGACGAAGCGAGGGGTAACGGTGAGGGGTTAGACAAGAAATTTGGGAAGTTAGACAATAATTTTGAGGAGTTAGACAAGAAATTTGGGAAGTTAGACAATAATTTTGAGGAGTTAGACAAGAAATTTGGGAAGTTAGACAATAATTTTGAGGGGTTAGACAACGGGATAAAAGAGGTGAGAAATGGGTTAATGGGGGTAGAAAACAGAATGGCCGCTCAAGAGAATCAAATGGAAGGGATGAAAAAGTGGTTAGAGGGGTTAGAAAACAGGATGGAAGGCAAATTGAGGGACCAAGCGGAAAGGGAAGTTAAACAAATGGGGCAGCAGATAGAGGGGGTCAGAATGGGGGTACAGACCAAACTGGATGCTCACAGGGAGGAAATGGAGCAGATGAGGGTGGCATCTGGGCAGGAGATGCAAGTGATGGGAGAGGAGATCAGAAGAGGTGTGAGTGAGGAGGTCGGAGGAGTGCGCGAGGAGGTGAGGCACTGTAAGGAGCACATGGAGAAGGAGGTGAGAAAGGGGACTGTAAAGTTACAAGGGGGCATAGAGGACCTGACGCAGGAGGTGGAACAGCTGACGGAGGGACAAAAAGGACTAACGGAGCAGGTTCAAAGGAACACTGCGGTATTAGGAGGGTTAAAAGCGACACAAAACGACATAAAAAACGACTTGATAGCGACAAAGAGGCAATGTCAGATGGTACGTGAGGGACTGACAACGAGGTTGGACGAGGTGATAGAGGTAATGGAGACGAAGGACCGGCAGGTGAGGACGCACATGGAAACGGTCAAGGTAGCCTTGGAGGACGAGCTTGAGGAGACATACCGGGACATAAAAGAGGTGAAGCAGAAATTAGAAGAAGTGGAAGAAGGGGTGAGCGAAATTAAGAAGCGACGGAGAGGGGATAAGAAAGAGATAAAAGAGGAGATAAAAGAATTGGTCCAAAGTCTGTGTTTGGATCGTGATGATGTGCTCATTAACCGGATGAGGGATTCGCAGGTGATGGAGGAGAAGCGAAGAGAAAGAGGACCCGGTGTAAGTGGTGACCAATATGGTCGTGCGTATGATGCGCCAGGTGATTTAATGAGCTTGGGGGTCGAGATGGACCCGGGTGTTCGTGAGAGGCCGCTGGTGAAGTGTGCGACAGGTCTGGTGTGCGAAAAAGGAGGTGTGCGAGAAAGTCCGACTCTGGGGTGTGTGAGGAAAAAGTGCGTGCCAAGGAGTGAGGGTGCTGGCGAGAGTGAGTCGGTCGTAGCGCGTGTGCGAGGGATCACATGGAAGCGCGGTGTGGTAAGTGTTACAGAGGGTGTGATGGGAGAGTGTGCGCGAGAAAGGTGTGTGACGGACAGGTGCATGGGGAAAGAGTGCGCTGTCAAGAGTAAGGGTGAGTGCGTTGTCAAGAGTGGTGGTGAGAGTAGTGAGAGTGACAAGGAGCGTGAGTTGGTTGTGACAGGTGAGCGAGGATGTACACCTGGAATGGAGGGATGCACACCTGGAATGGTAGAGCGTGAGTGGGAATGCACGCTGGAATTGGTAGTAAGGCACGTGGTTGGGTGTGTGAGTGAGAGCACACCTGTGATTGTCACAGAGGAGGTGACCGAGGAGGGGGCGCGAAGAGGTGTGTTGGTGAGGTGTGCGACCGACGAATGTGTGCCAAAGTGTTCGGTGGTCAGGTGTGTGACCAAGGCTGTGAGTGGAATGAGTGTACCTGGGTGTGTAAGGAAAGGTACGAGGAGCATGGGAACGGCTGGATGTGTGAGCAAGGAATGGGCTGCGGGGTGTAAGCATGCAGGTGAAGCATCGACGTTAAACGGAGCAGCGGTTAGAGCGACTTTTAGCCGAATCGGGCCCTCGGTGCGTGCTGGGCCTCGCTGTGAACGGCCGCGTCCGTGCTCCACTAGGCGGAGCTGGCAGCCCGATAGAAAGGGTCGTCATGGCGACCACGTTTTGGTGAGACGTGCCGGCAGGTCGAGAGCGGGACATTGGATGGCTCCGTGCCGAGATGGTGCGTGGGATCTCGGCACGGGTAAGCCCCCGTCCCTGCACCGAATGCCGGATGCATCCAGCCGCTGGCACGGAACAACCCGCATTCATGGCTTGGCTTTACGAAGCTGGGCTTTGGACAGGAATTGGCGCACTGAGAGGCATTAGTGAGTAGACTGTGTGATGAGGTTAGTGTTTTGGACCCAAAATTAGAGAAAAACAAAATTTGATGATTGGCAAAGGAGTGGCAGTAATGATTGGCAGATGATGGGCAGAGATTGGCAAATTTTTGATTTGGTGAAATTTGATGTGCAAAATTGGTAGTGAGCGATGGGCCCGGTGGGTAAGGGTGGCATCCCTGCCACCCTTCCCATGTGGGGCAAATGCGCAATAGATTATGGGGTTTATGGCAGTGAAAACTAGCCCGGGTGGGTTAGGTTATATTGTGTGTAGGGCCCTAGAAGATTGACATTAGGTAACGTTAAGTTTAGTTAGTGACTGATACCTGTAGTGGGGACGCAGGTAGATTAGTGTGGATGATAATGATGGGGGAGCGCAATAGTTTAAAGGGACGACTGGGAAGCGCAAGTTTCAGAGGGGAGTAGTTAGATGAGATGATGCTGTGTGAGAACTGGACAGGTGTGTGGAGCAGTGTATGAGTAGTGAGTGTGTGGATCAGCGCGAATGCGCTTGGGGAGAGAAGGGTGCAGGTGGCACCAGGTGTGAGAGCACAGGTGTGCAAGTACAGGTGTGTGGAATACATGGAGTAAGTGGTACGGAGTGGTGTGCATGGTGCGAAGGTGTGGATGGGGGAAGAGTGGACCCCTTTCACGAGTACCCGGGGCGGGTAGTGTAAGTGTTACGTAGAGGGTATAGGTAAATTGTGGTTGGATATTGGCATTTGTGGTGCGGTTGCAGAATGGTATTGTGGATGGGTGCATTAGTGTTGTGGAAATGGCTGGGCGTGTAGCCTGTTAGTGTGTGTAGTTGGTTGGGCACTCCACCACTGTGAGGATGTCGGCCAGGTGAGGCCGCAGGTGGGCTCTGGGAGCCGTTAGTGTCAGTGGGGCCCGAGGATCCGGAGGACGGACCCGGGTAGCCCAGTGCCAGAGAGGGCACCGAGTGGGGAGAGCGCCAGAGGGCCTTCCCCAGGTAGTTAGGTTAGGGTAAGGAACAGGTAAGCTCGGAGGCAACTACAGTGGTGGAGGTGTGCAGGTGGGTAGACCTGCTGGGAGAGTTACACGTCGCGGCCCAGAAATTGTGCGAGGGCACCGGGAGATGAATCGGGGGAGTGAGACCCCAAATTGAAAAGCACCACAGTTGGTCAATGGGAATTGGTTTTTAGAACCCATAGTGTAAGTTGGCCAATGGATTGGCAGGGAAAGACCCCGGGTAATGTAAAGTTGTTAAAGTCATTTAGGAAATAGTTAGGATTGATGAACCTGTCGCACCATACGCAGCCACTTACCTGTGATGATGATGATGACTCCACACCTGTGTTTTCTTTGTTTTGTGTTGCAGGAAGTAAGGATTGCTGTTGGATTTGTGAGACGCATCACGACGTGGATGAGACATTGGGGTGATTCCATCTCTCCCTCCCTAGGAGGGACTGATGATGAATTGGTGATGGCAAATTATGATGTTGAGTTGGAGATGGCAAATTTTGATGAGAGTTGAAAATGGCAAATTTGATTGGTTAGGAGGGAGAGAAGACGAATTTGGTTTATGGGAGGAACGGGGAAGACAGTAGGGACGTTTGTTGATTTGTAAAGTAGATGTTTATGGGTAGTGTTGTGTTTTGTGGATACAGTAAGGGGTAAGGGAGGGGCAATGTAGGTTACCTGGTGGGGGGGGGGGGGGCGTATGGTAGGAACGTACCTGTCTCACCTGGTTCCCATGTGCCCCTAGTGTGCATTACCTAATGTTGCGTGCACTTTTGCGCCCTTACCACCTTACTCACTTGTCTTCTTCTTTTGTCTCCCACCTCCGAGGATCTGGCTTTGGGGCAGAGAGAGAGGAGAGAGAGGTGCTGGCTCCGCAGTTGTGGGCCTGCACTTTCGCTGCTTGCTGCCGGGATCGATACACCATATGGACCGCAATGTTTGTGGCCGCCCACCATGGACCGCAGTTCTTTTGCGGCCAAGCACCACCCGTGGAAGGACCTATGGGTCAACGTGGCACCTATGCCATACAGGTGAACCACTAATAGTTGGCCCCCTGACGGCCACAATAAAGAAATGGACGCGGTTGGCGCCTTTCTTTATTTTTAAAGAAGCAAGAAGGCCAAGTGCACCGCATGAAGGCAAGACCAGCGGCAGAACATCGGCCGGCTGCGACACCACCGGTGATTTATAAACACTTTATTGGTGCACCGGATGGTGCTGACTGTGTTATGGGGTGGTGCTTTTGGTGCTTGGATGGGGTGCTCTGCACATTATTAAAGGCCGTAAGGCCACAGAGCACTCGTGGGTTGGTGTATCGATGCTGGCATGCGTGCTCTCTCTATGCATAACATCTGCATGTGTTCCTCCAAAAACAGGTCCTGGATCGTAGTGTAAATATCAGCGTAGTCTTGTAAATAATGCTCCCTACCGGCTGTATGTTTAGTTTGCGAATTCTTTCCGCGATTCGGTTATCCTGTGGGTGTGTTTCTGTGAGGAGAAGGGTGCAACGTCGCAGGGGGACATATTTACTCATTTGTGAATATCTGTAAAACTGTCGCACTCAGGGTAGAGTTAATAGTAGAGGGAACTACATCCGAGTGCCACACTAAAATAGGTAAAAATTTATCGGGTCGGGACGCCCCGAGGGTAGAGAAGGGTGCAATGTTGCGGATATGGGATTTGGCCTCCATATCCGCTTGTAAATATTCCCCTATTTCCCCAATACTCCCCAACTATCCCCAATCCCCCATTCCCTAGTCCCATTGTCTGTAAACAACACTCTGTAGAACCGACCTTCCCCTTTTTCCCCCATTAAATGTCGTGCCCAGGTCCACCGCATCTCACGTAGACAACTTTCGGACATCTTGCTAGTTATTCTTAGTCTATGTCAGTTAAGGACTCGTTTCCATTAATTCTGACTCTTCGTTGCACCAGAATGTGATTGTATGGCACCAGTAGTGAGTTTAGGACCTCCCCATACCTCCTCCCATCTTCCTCAAACCACAACAACAACAACAACTACAACAACAGCACGCGGGGAGTGTGCGTCCTCACTCCGGCTTGGTTAGCCGCCATTGCCCATGTGCTCCGGCGGGGTTACCACGAAGGGGCTGACTGTCGGCCCCTCGTCAAGGGCGGAGCCCGGTAACCCCCAGCACCCAATAAGAAGCGGCGGGCCGATTCCATCTGGGGCGGAGCTAACGAGCCGAGGGCGTGTCACTCCCCGCCGGATATACGCAGCGACTTACCGGACGTGACGTCAGAGATGCGCCCCGAGCTTGAAGTGAAGAGAACCAGACGCCACCTCCGAGCGCTGAGAGACCTCCCTGCATCTTTTGGGCCGCGCTATCCTGTCCCTGAGCCAAGAGTGCACCTTGTGCTGACCACCGACTACCTGCCCTTCCTTGCCATCAATCCCGGTGTGAGTCAGTCTTGTCCTGTTTATCTGTGGTCTGTCGGGGTTACTATAAGACCGTGATTAAGTGCCTACCTTCCTATGCTGTCCCTCTTGTCCTTGTAATCTCAACGTTCCGAAATATTATAACGTCCTCCGGAGGTCTTGAGAACTGTACCCCTGGTGTCGTGTCATTTAACCCAGCCGTTGTGTCCTTTCCTCAATTGATTTAGCGTAGCGCGACTCGGCCAACGTTCGAGTATAATCGGGTAAACTGTGCAGACGCGGTCATACCAAACCGCTCGGTAAACCAACATCCACAACCGCGTCTGTAACAATATATATATATATATATATATATATATATATATATATATATATATATATATATATATATTGTTACTGATCGCGGTTTAGATGTTACTTTGCCGAGCGAAGGCTCCGCGACCGAACAGTTATTCCCCGATTAGAACCCGATTCCACCCAAACGTTGGCCGGATCGCACCGCAGCTATTCAATAGGGAAAAGACAAAGGCGACACGGATGTGAAGAAGAAGAAGAAGAAGAAGAAGACAAAAAGGTTGGAAATACGACTAAATTTATTCCTACTATTTACATGCTCAAAGTAACCAAGGAGAAGGAAAGATAATAAAATAATATACAGAAGAATCAGAGACACAGTGCAATTATTAAATTATACAAGCTTAATTAATACCCAGGGACAAGACACACAGAACAAACTCACGTACACAAGAAGGGTGGAGGAAAGGAATGAATGCTGGAAGGAGGAATGGGAAGGTTCAGCTGGGGCAGATGGTTCGGGCTTGATCCCGCACGGGACGTCGGCTGGACCTCGACGGCCGCCGATGCCACCGCTATCTGGTCCCCGCGGGGTAACGGGTTGAAGCTGCCTGGTGGAGTCAACGCTGCTTGTGGAGCCAAAGCTGCTTCTCTGGCTCACCTCAGGGCGCGTCTGCCGTCTCTGGCGCAACTGCTGGTAATTGACCTGGAACCTTCTCTCTCTTGGCCCTGGTGTCTCCTCACCATCGACAACTCAACGTCAACCAACGCAACCACTGACCACTCGACGCCACCACTTCTCACCACCGACTTCTTACCACCGCAACCAACGCAACCCCTGACCCTCCTCTGACGACCAACTCACGACTCACTCACTTGCTTCTTGCGTGCGCGCCTTTTATAGCGCCTCCAGCGATCAAGCCGCCGGCCTTCAGGACACGCCCATCGGTGTGCTCACCTCGGCCCTGGTTGGTCACGCGACCCTCTCGCTCCGCCCTTGATGACGACGGGCGGGCACGCCCCTCTTCCCCTCTATGACGAGGTGGAGACACGCCTTTCTTCTCCGACCCTGCCTCGTGGTTAATGGCGGTTATTGGAGGGGAGGTAATTGGCAATCGAGGGTTGGCAATCACGAGAGGGGATGTAATTGGAAATGGAGATTTTGGGGATGGGAATGAAAGGGGATCTATTCTCTTTCACTGGTGCAATGGAGTACTTCAATTAATGGGAGACACAGCCTTACCCTAAAACACAGAATAAGAGATAACTATCAAACAGGGGTATTCTATTATTTGGCTGACGTGTATGCTTGTGGACTAATTATGGGATGCCCTTTCACCTTTACACAGCTCCGGAGGTAGGGGGGCGCAGAATAAACAATAATAATAATAATACAGCACACAATCAAAAAAATACAGTCCTCATCTCCGCAACACTGCACCCTCCTCCTCTTAGGCACGTCCCGGGCCTACAACTTTTATTTAGTGTGACACGTAGGTGTAGTTCCCTCTACTTTTAACCTGACCCTGAGTGCGACAGTTTTAAAACATAAATAAATGTGTCCCGCTGCTCCATTGCACCCTGCCTAACAGACTTACGCCCACAGTTAACCGAATTGCGGAATGGTCTTCAAACTATACACTGACGGTGGGAAGCATTATTTACAATGACGCTATTTTTATTTACAAAACTAACCCAGGACCTGTGATTGTTCTTTCTGGGGAGGAGACAGTCTGCTCTGCATCAATGCACCATTAAAGCACCCAAAAGCGCACCAATACACACCCAAGCACCAATCGGTGCAGTCATCACTGTTCAAGAATAAAAAATAAATCAACAACCCCTAACCCTGCAGGTGATCTCTTGCTCTTCGGCTCCCTCTGCTGGTTATTATTATTTGTTCTTCCAGATGTCATTCTTTCATTTTCTTACTGGCGGCCTACTTGCAATAAAGTGTGCCCAATGTGTCCTTTTTATTTTCTTTTATTTATGGCCCACAGGGCCGACTACGTGTGGTTCACCTGTGGGGCATCGGTGCCCTGTGGCCAAGGTCCGCCAGCAAGATTTCGGGCCCTCATGGCCGGTTCCAGCAGAGGGGCCATGCCCCAACCCATGGGGTCCATAAGTGGTGCTCGGCCACAGGCATGTGGTCCATAATGTGGTGCATCGATGCAGACAGCTGGTTCTGGGAATTTCGGGCGCACAATGGCCGACCCACGCACGCTCCCCTCGGCGCCCAATGGCGCACAGGTCATGTGGGAGACAAAAGGGGAAAGACAAATGAGCGAGGGGTAAGGTCACAAGGGTACACATCAATAAGGCAATGCAAGGCGAAATGCGTACGGAGGGCGAAGTGAGAAAGCTCGTCCCTACCGTACGTCACCCCCCTGTCACCTACACTACCCTTGCCCTTACCCCATATTTACAAAATCTACCCATTTACAAATTCGTCACTACTGTCACGTCTTCCCCATATTTCCCCTAAACCAAATTCGTCTCCACAATCCCTCTATCCAAAATTTGCCATCACCCAATTCGTCATCAATCCTCATAAGGAGGAAGAGATGGAACATCAAAGCACAATGTCACACCCACGTCATTATGCGTCTCACAATCCAAAACATTTGCATCATAAAAAATAATCAAAACATGGCATGGTGTGGAGTACCTGTCACCTCAGGTGAGTGGATGCAGATGGTGCGAGGAGACTCCAATCCTAACTATCCTCTAAATGACCTTAACACACTTTACACTACCCAGGGTCTCTCTCTGCCAATCCATTGGCCAACTTACACTATGGGTTCTAAAAACCAAATCCCATTGACCAAACTGTGCTGCTTCTCAATTTGGGGTCTCACTCCCCCGATTCATCTCCCGGTGCCCTTGCACAATTTCTGGGCTGTGACGTGTAGCTCTCCCAGCAGGTCTACCCACCTGCACACCTCCACCACTGTAGTTGCCACCCGAGCTTACCTAGCTCCTCACCCTAACCTAACTAACTGGGGAAGACCCCTCCTGGTTCTGTCACCCCTTGGTGCCCTCTGGCACTGGGCTACCCGGGTCCGTCCTCCGGATCCTCGGGCCCCATCCACAACAACTACTACCGGCTCCCAGAGCCCAACTGCGGCCTCACCTGGCCGACATCCTCACAGTGGTGGAGTGCCCAACCAACTACACACACTAACAGGCTACACGCCCAGCCATTTCCACAACACTAATGCACCCATCCAAAGACCATTCTTTCACCTGCACCACAGATGCCAATATCCAACCACAATTTACCTGTACCCTCTACCTAACACTTACACTACCCGCCCCGGGTATCCGTGATGGGGGTCCACTCTTCCCCCATTCACACCTTCGCACCATCCACTCCACTCCACAATTTCCACCATACTCACTCCACGACCATCCATTCCAATACTCCATACCATTTATTCCATACACCTGTCCTCCATTCACCTGTCGTTGCACACCTGTGCAATCATACCTGGTGCCACCTGCACCCTCCTCCTCTTCCTGGACCATTTGGTCAACACAACACGCAATCACCACTACTCCCTCATACACTGCTCCACACACCTGTTCAGTTGCACACCTGTGCAATCACACCTGTTCAATCCTCACACACACACGGCATCATCTCATCTAACTACTCCCCTCTGAAACTTGCGCTTCCCAGTCGTCCCTTTAAACTATTGCGCTCCCACGTCATTATCATCCACACTAAACTACCTGCGTCCCCACTACAGGTATCAGTCACTAACTAACCTTAACGTCACCTAATGTCATCTTCGCTAGATCCCTACACACGATATATCCGAACCCTCCCGGGCTAGTTTTCAATGCCATCACCCCATAAGCTGTAGCGCATTTGCCCCACAGCTGAGGGATGGTGGATTTGCCATCCCACCACATCGGGGAGGTCCTACTATCAATTTCGCTCGTCCAAATCCAACAAATCAAAAATTTGTCAATCACTACTCATCATCTGCCCATCATTACTGCCAATCCTTTGCCAATCATCAAATTTTGTTTTTTTCTAATTTCGGGGCCAAAACACTATCCTCATCACCCGTCTACTTATTAGATCCTCTCGGTGCGCCAATTCACGTCTACAGCCCGGCTTCGTACAGCCGAGCAATGAACGCGGGTTGTTTTGTGCCAGCGGCTGGATACGTCCCGCATTCGGGGCAGGGACGGGGGCTTACCCGGGCCGAGATCCCACGCACCACCTCGGCGTGGAGCCATCCAATGTCCCGATCTCGACCTGCCAGCACGTCTCAACAAAAAGTGGTCTCCATGACGACCCTTCCTATCGAGCTGCCCGCTCCGCCCAGTGGAGCCCGGACGCGGCCGTTCCAAGCGAGGCCCAGCGTGGATCGCGTACGGCGGTCCTTTCGAACCCGCCGTGGCTCGGATCCCCGCTGGTTCTCGCGGCACGCGAAGCCCGGCATGCACCGAGGGCCCGATTCGGCTAAAAGTCGCTCTAACCGCTAACCCGGTTACCGTCGATGCCTCACCTGGATGCTTACATGCATACGCTACCCCTTTCTTGCTCATACCTCCAGCTGTTCCCATGCTCCTCGTACCTTTCCTTACACACCTCGGTACACTCATTCCACTCCCAGCCTTGGTCACACACCTGACCACCGAACACTTGGGCACACATTCGTTGGTCGCACACCTCACCAACACACCTCTTCGCGCCCCTTCCTCGGTCACCTCCTCTGTGACAATCACAGGTGTGCTTTCACTCGCACACCCAACCACGTGCCTCACGACCAACTCAAGTGTGCATTCCCACACACGCTCTACCATTCCAGGTGTGCATCCTTCCATGCCAGGTGTACATCCTCGCTCACCTGTCACAACCAACTCACGCTCCGTGCCACTCTCACTACTCTCACCTCCACTCTCGGTCGTGCACTCACCCTTACTCTCGACAGCACACTCTTTCCCCATGCACCTGTCCGTTACACACCTTTCTCGCGCACACTCTTGCGCACACTCTCCCGTTACATCCTCTGTAACACTCACCACAGGCGTGCGTTCTCCCTTACTCTTGACAGCATGCGCTTTCCCCATGCACCCGTCCGTTACACACCTTTCTCGCGCATCCTCTTGCGCACACTTTTTCATTACTTCCTCCGTAACACTTACCACAACGCGCTTCCATGTACCCCCTCGCACACGCGCTTCGACCAACTCACTCTTGACGGCACACTCTCTAGTCGGCGCGCACTTTTTCCTCACACACCCCATGGTCGGACATTCTTGCACACCTCTTTGTTCGCACACCTGACCTGTCACACACTTCACCAATGGCCTCTCACGAACACCCGGGTCTAAATCAACCCCCAAGCCGACTGAAGCTTTCCTCACATCATATACATTGCCGAATATTTCGCCACTCACCTTGGCACCTCGTCTCCGCACCTCTTTTGCCACCTGCAAACTCTTTATTTGGTTAGTGAGCAGCCCACTATGAGTTGAGCACCGACCTTGTACCAATTCCATTACCTCCTCCTGGATTTCTCTCTTAGTTTCTGTCCGTCTCTTCTTAATTTCACTCACCTCTTCTTCCACTTCCTCTAATTTTTGCTTCACCTCTTTTATTTCCCGGTGCGTCTCCTCAAGTTCGTCCTCTAAGGCTACCGTGACCGTCTCTATGTGCATCCTCACCTCTCGGTCCTTCGTCTCCATTACCTCTGTCACCTCGTCCACCCTCATTGTCAGTCCCTCACGTACCATCTGACATTGCCTCTGTGTCGCTATTAAGTCTTCCTTGATGTCTCTTTGTGTCGCTTTTAACCCTCCTAGTACCGCAGTGTTCCTTTGAACCTGCTCCACTAACTGCGTTTGTCCCTCTGTCAGCCGTTCCACCTCCTCCGTCAGATCTTCTATTCCCCCTTGTAACTTTGCCGTCCCATTTCTCACCTCTTTCTCCATACGCTTCTCACCTCGCTTTACCTCCTCGTGTAGCCCCGAAACCTCCTCACTCACACCTCGTCCTATCTCCTCTTTCATCTCCTCCATCTCCTTTGTAGATGCCACCCTCATCTGTCCCAATTCATCCCTCTGAGCATCCAATTTGGTTTCTACCCCGATTTTTACCTCCTCTATCTGCTCTCCCATTTGTTTAATTTCTCGGGCGGATTGCTCCCCTATCTCCCGCAACTTGTCCTCCATCCTATTTTCTAACCCCATTAACCCATTTTTTACCCCCTCTAACTGATTCTCCTGGGCAGCCATTCTATTTTCCACCCCCGTTAACCCATTCTTTACCTCTTTTATCCCGTTGTCTAACCCCTCAAAATTATTGTCTAACTTCTCACCGGTACCCCTCGCTTCGTCCCTCATTACCCCCAATTGCTCACTCTGAGCCCTCGCTTCGTCCCTCATTACTTCCATTTTTGCCATCATTTGAATCATAAAGACTCGCATGTACTCTGGCATCTCTGGCTCGGCTGCCGCGACCATGGGCGCGACTAAATTTGGTGCCGCAACAACCACGTGCGCGAGGACGCCATCTTGTGCGTCTGATACTCCCTCAACCGCCTCCTCATTGCTCCCCTCCATTTTATCCTGGGTTACCCCTAACCCCTCCTCTAGCTCACCCACCGGCATCCGATCGCCTTGACCAGCCATGGCGCGATTTCAAAATTCGGGTTTTTGTAAAACAACACAAATTTCCAGCAGCTTGTAATTTTGAACGCGTTAAGCGCACTTCGGGTCCGATCCCACTTCCCGACACCAATTGTTACTGATCGCGGTTTAGATGTTACTTTGCCGAGCGAAGGCTCCGCGACCGAACAGTTATTCCCCGATTAGAACCCGATTCCACCCAAACGTTGGCCGGATCGCACCGCAGCTATTCAATAGGGAAAAGACAAAGGCGACACGGATGTGAAGAAGAAGAAGAAGAAGAGGAAGAAGACAAAAAGGTTGGAAATACTACTAAATTTATTCCTACTATTTACATGCTCAAAGTAACCAAGGAGAAGGAAAGATAATAAAATAATATACAGAAGAATCAGAGACACAGTGCAATTATTAACTTATACAAGCTTAATTAATACCCAGGGACAAGACACACAGAACAAACTCACGTACACAAGAAGGGTGGAGGAAAGGAATGAATGCTGGAAGGAGGAATGGGAAGGTTCAGCTGGGGCAGATGGTTCTGGCTTGATCCCGCACGGGACGTCGGCTGGACCTCGACGGCCACCGATGCCACCGCTATCATCTGGTCCCCGCGGGGTAACGGGTTGAAGCTGCCTGGTGGAGTCAATGCTGCTTGTGGAGCCAAAGCTGCTTCTCTGGCTCACCTCAGGGCGCGTCTGCCGTCTCTGGCGCAACTGCTGGTAATTGACCTGGAACCTTCTCTCTCTTGGCCCTGGTGTCTCCTCACCATCGACAACTCAACATCAACCAACGCAACCACTGACCACTCGACGCCACCACTTCTCACCACCGACTTCTTACCACCGCAACCAACGCAACCCCTGACCCTCCTCTGACGACCAACTCACGACTCACTCACTTGCTTCTTGTGTGCGCGCCTTTTATAGCGCCTCCAGCGATCAAGCCGCCGGCCTTCAGGACACGCCCATCGGTGTGCTCACCTCGGCCCTGGTTGGTCACGCGACCCTCTCGCTCCGCCCTTGATGACGACGGGCGGGCACGCCCCTCTTCCCCTCTATGATGAGGTGGAGACACGCCTTTCTTCTCCGACCCTGCCTCGTGGTCAATGGCGGTTATTGGAGGGGAGGTAATTGGCAATCGAGGGTTGGCAATCACGAGAGGGGATGTAATTGGAAATGGAGATTTTGGGGATGGGAATGAAAGGGGATCTATTCTCTTTCACTGGTGCAATGGAGTACTTCAATTAATGGGAGACACAGCCTTACCCTAAAACACAGAATAAGAGATAACTATCAAACAGGGGTATTCTATTATTTGGCTGACGTGTATGCTTGTGGACTAATTATGGGATGCCCTTTCACCTTTACACAGCTCCGGAGGTAGGGGGGTGCAGAATAAACAATAATAATAATAATACAGCACACAATCAAAAAAATACAGTCCTCATCTCCGCAACAATATATATGTATGTATGTATATATATATATATATGTATATATATATATATATATATATATATATATATATATATATATATATATATATATATGTATATATACATCTATATTGGTATCTGTAATCTGGTTCTCCAACCTAATGAGCGAACGTCATGACGTCATCGCCATGCATGTCCGCATTGCCTGCAAAGCTCCGGAGGAGCCATCCAGCAGTGCGTCATTATGGATTATAAATTCAGATACTGTCACAAGTGCATGCAAAACTCAGTTACCGACCTGGTTTCGCCCTTGTTGGGGCTTCATCAGGGCAACGCAGTGAGCCTTCCATACACTTGTAACTCTGAAAACCTTTTGGTTTTTATATCAGTCATTAAGGTGAGTTTTGCATGCACTTGTGACAGTATCTGAATTTATAATCCATAATGACGCACTGCTGGATGGCTCCCCTGGAGCTTTGCAGGCAATGCGGACATGCATGGCGATGACGTCATGACGTTCGCTCATTAGGTTGGAGAAGCAGATTACAGATACCTATATATATATATATGGGTGGTCCACAGATATATGTAATATTTAATACTATTAAAAATCCATGCTCCACAAGGCTGCCCTTGTTCCTATGTTTATAAAGATCATATGAACCAAATATGAGGTCACTTGGAACTTATTTAGAGGTTGCTCAAAAAAATAACATTTTTAATTTATCCTGTTTTTTTCAGATGGCAGAAACTCGCAGCTCTTCCACAGTTTGGTTGCTGGCAAGTCTGAAAAGGAAATAATATGTGGGGGACTACCGACCAAAGGACACACATTGCAGAAAATGGTGTACCATCACATACAAGAGCACCATACAGTTCGTGAAAGTGCCAAACTCAGTGTGCAAGCTGTGTGTGCATACTGGGAGAAAGCACGAATTCCAGTGCAGAGAGTAGATTCCTGTGAGCGCCAACTTTTGAAGTTGTATGATGCCCACAAACTGGTAAAGAAAAATAGAACCAAGACATTCTAAAACTATAGAGTGAAGGAGCAGATGTTCAAAGATGATCTTCAATCCCTCTTCGATATCTCACCAAATGATGCGCTTGAGAAAATGACGAATGAAGAAGACAAAGCATTCCTTATCATGCAGCGTGAGGATCCCTCAAGTTCACGTATGGGATCTGTGGAGAACACTCTGGCAGTGAAGGAGAACAGAAAGCGTATCAGGCTTGAGAATGAAGATAAAAGAAAGCAGAAACATGCTGCTGAGACTCTAACAGCAATGCAATCTGTTCCATCAACATCGGCTGTGGTTGATGGTGATGATGAGTCTGAGATTGAAAGCTCCGATTGAGGGGACAATGAATTCAAACTCCAAAGTCCATCTTCTGCCAAACAGGCGAAAAAGGCTCCCATCAAGGTGACCACTCCAGCAATGGTGGCAACTCTGGAGAGAGTAAATCTCTCAGATCGGCGTGCTATGTTTGTGTCCAGTGCTTTTGCACAATCTCTTGGTCATACCATTGCAGACAAGTGCAAGCCAACAATAATAAATAATTTGAGTAATTGAAAATAGATAATTATCGATGAATTGATGTATGATGCTAAAAATTCTGTATCTTATTATTCATTAACATTTGTCAACATTTTGAGCAACCTCTAAATGTTGTCCAATCAAGCTCAAATTTTCACCACAAACTACTTTCTTCAATAGGAATAGGGGCATGCTTGTGGAGAAATGAAAATCCAATCTTCAAATTTTTGCACCACCCTAATATATATATCACACGAAAATACCCAATTTATTGTGTCTGTCTGACTACTTTTGTCCGTGATACATTCGGTTGTTACTCATCCCATCTCAACCAAAAGATCACAGGATGGAGGTTGTAGCTCATAAATTCCCCCCCCCCCCCTTCCCAATGGGGTTTTCTCTGCCAATGGGATTGGGTGCTGAAGTCGATATCCGTGTTAGGATAGATTTATTGTGGCGTTTTTTCCAGGTCCAAACAAATCACAAACTGGTTAAACATTTGAAATATGTCCTTCAATCCTGACAAATCCTTCTCTCTCTCTATCTGAAAGTACCTTCGAGCAACCTCTTCCCCCTCACGTTTTGAAATTCAGGAATTTCCGATTCTTCTTCCTCTTTCCTGTGTAAATACGCTCATTTAATTTCCAAAGTAACTTCACTTTCCTCGTGTTCAAACTATCTAATGATACAAATGCTCTTCTTTGAAACCTGTAATACAGGTGATTCAGTCCTACTTCCCAGTGTGATGAACATGAACTGAATTCCCACGGACATGTTCCAGAGGAATGTTGTTGTTCCATCCGATTTTATTTAAAGTGGTTTCTTATTTATCACCTCAAAGTTATTGATTTGGGGAAACTGTCTGCACATCAGCACACCTGTGGCATGGATTACCTGTGAGCACAAATACTCCTTCATACACATCCCCTGTGCTTGTGTGTAAGGCCATCTCACCATTCAATGTCTTCATCATAAAATTGCTGAACAGGCGCAGATTTTACATAACTATCTGAACTTTTTAATGTTTTATATGTGGCCAGATCAGCATTCACGTCAACATGTTGTACAATAACAGTAATGCCTCAAGACATGCAATTTTTGTTTTTTTTTGGTGTGGGTGTGGGGGGGGTGTGGGGGGTCACAAGGTGTGCGTTAGTGTGTGGTGAAAGCTTAAAGTACTGCAACTGGTTTAAGTAGAAGATAAGGCCTCGAGTACAGAGGTACTTCACATATTGGCACTTTGTCAGATCATGGTTCTCAGAGTGGAGTAAACCTGAGGAAGAGTGGTATGTTTCCCTCCTCTCTAAAGGTTCACGCATGATGTACGCTCAAGTTGGGTGCGAGAAGGATTCCTGTCATGTGCAGCCGGAATCGGAACAGCCGACAGTGCTCGTGTGTGGAATGAAGGTTGAGGAGCCGGAAGGATTTACCGAGATTCTGCAGATAAAAATAGAGGATGTGAACTCCTTTGGTCTGGAGGAGGAGGAGGAGCAAAGCGACCAGCCGAATGGTGAGTTGTGTGATTGACATCAGTTCTGATGAGATCTGTGTTTGTTCAATGTGTTTTTTTTTGTACTTGAAAGGCTCCTGAAAGACCTAGAGCAGAATGGGAAAGAGGAAATGCGATAAAATGAAAGGGGTTAAAATGGAAAGAGGAAACAAGAGCAGAGTATAAGTGAGAGTGAGATGAATGGGAGGGGACATGGACACATGGGGGTGAACAAGCTGCACAGAAGTTGAAGGAAACGTAGGAAGAAGAGGAAGGGGGAAATTGTGGGTGATGAAACCAATCTGTGAACAAACAAAATGAGGTGAGGTGAGAGTGAGAGAAAGAGAGAGGTGAAAGAGGAAGATGTGAAAAGAGGTGAGGTGAGGGGGAGGGGGGGGGGGGGGGGGTCACAATAATCTGGAAAAAGGGAATGCTTTGGAATGGGGTCATTTGGGGGTGGAAAAGGTCATGGTGGGATGGAGGATGATCTGAGATTGTGATGAACAGCTGTGTGGAAGAATTGGAGGGAAGAATGAGATCGAAGAGAATGTGGAAGTTGTTTTCACAAGTGCTTAAAATAGGGGAATGAAAGAGTGAAGGTGAGCAGTTTTCCTGTATTTTGGGAGTTTCACCAGAAGAGGGTTGCTGGTGAACGTGTTTCCTGCAGAACTGCAGAAAGCTTGGGTGAGGCGAGGGTGGTGGTGTGGGGGCGGGGGGGGGGGGGGAGGGATGGTTCGCAACGCATGGAAAGAGCAGACCGGAAATTACTCATAGACTCGGCTTCATCGTGGGAGATTCCAACTGTGTCGAGGTCTTGGTTACACAGCGTTCAGCTCTGAGCAAGGTGTGAGGCAGGGGCGCCAGCCCATGGGGTTTGCTGTGTATTTTAACAGGTTGCTGTGTATTTTGAACTGTAGTTCCATCCTCTAGCACAGGAAAATTCCTATCGTGAGGTCAACTGTGCTCAGTGAAACTTCCGTGTGGTGAAATTAGTAAAACAACAGCATTGCGGTGGATTATTCACGCATCATTCACATTCGTCTCATCTTGGAGATCATTATTCTCCATCAGTCTTGTCGCCCGTTTGGGAGTCCAAGTCCTTTACAATTGACATGTTTCAAAAGCCAATTGAGATATCTCACTTGTCACTGGAGGAACTAACCAATTGGCTTTCACCTCATCAATCATCCCCCCCCAGTTGTGACTATCACCAGATATTTAGTCAACCTGAGGCCCTTCTCGTCAAAGAAGGCTGAATAAAGCAACCAAGAAAAGCTATGCAACATGAGGCCTTTGCCATCTCAAGCTCTACCCAAATTCTTCCACAGCGGCAGGCATTTCTAAGTAGCACAAGTATGAAAACCCACCGCTGCAAGCTCACATCCGCCACTGTTCATCACTTATTGGCGAATCATCAGCAATAGCTCAGACGGAACACTGTTCTGTGGGGGAACTCAGGTCCTTCAATGTTCATTTAGTGTGCAACACTTGGACCTTGGTTTGCTGTATTGTTGACATTCATCCGTGGGATTGTGCACAAATTGATAAATTCAATGCATGCGATAAACCAGGATGGCAGTTTTTACGTGTGTCGAGATTTGAACTCAGACAAGGTCGCTCAAAGACGTGTGTGCTTAACTCCAAGGTATTTCGCCAGTTCAGTCCTTCAATTCAATTAATCAATCCCACGTGATTTTTCCAAACCACTCCTGAGCTTTGCTCCACTTTCTCACTCTTTTGATCCTTTCCATTCGCCATATTAGATGGTCACATGTCATGGCTTTGGCATATTCATTCCATTCTCTGCATTTGTCAACATGTTAACCTGCCACACTCTGCCATTTTGTTTTCCATGAGGATTCCTTCGGGACAAAACAAAAGCAACCTGTCACATGTTGGATCGGAATTGGTTGTAATTTGACAATAAAAGCAGTTTGGTGGAGAAAACCTTCTCTATTTTGCCTTCTCTACATTTTTCTTTCCTTCTCTATTTTGTTGGTTGTGATTTTAGGTGGTGATGAAATTCCACTGAAGATGTGGTTTGGTCAGAAGCATCTCATGACATCGAGTTAGTTTATACAGAACGTGATGCTTTGATATCGTTATGTTTTCACATGACGCCATGTTTTCACAGAGGGAAATGTTTTATTTTCTCTTCAAAGAAGATTTTAATGCTTTGATTGAGATTTTAATGATTTTCCTTTTTTTTTACAATGATTTCAATGCTTTATTTATTTATATATTTTAAGAGTATGAAAACACCTCTGCATGTGACACAAGACGCCGACATTTAATAAAAGTTACTTTTTCCAGATTTCTTTGTGAAAGTGGAAGTGAAAGCTGAGCACGACATTGATGTTCACCTGGATCGACCCGAACCCAATGATGCTGAAGCTTCTTTCCTCAAGAACCATCCTCATGAAGGTTTCTGTCAATGTCGATACATTTTGATTCAAACAGTTTGATGATGAACTCTGGTGTACAGAAAAAAAACACGACGTTATGATTTAATTGCTTGAAGAAATAACCACGATGGTAAATCAATTATCCCCCTCATTATTAAGTTAAATATTTCAACCAACAATAATATACCTTGTTGTGACCTAGTAATGTATAATAATAACCAAGTAATGCTCTGGAGAAGTTCATATGAAGGGGCGTCAATTTGATTCATACAGCTGCATGAAGAAGTAAATGTATTTTATTTGTCAGATGTAGGGCGCCCCTTCATATGAACTTTTCTGGAGCATTACTTGGTTGCTCATCAGAACACAAGGGTAGTACAGCATGCACACGAGATTTTTTGAATGTCCCTTCTTTTCTATTGTTCGACATTTTCTATGAGCTATGGAATGTTCCTTCTTTTCTCTACTTTGCCACATGTCACATACCCTTATATAAAGGGGCCTTTTCTATGCCCCTGGCATTTTACCCAATATTTGACCTGAATTCTCAAAAGAAAACCATAAAGTCCAATAGAGTGGATACCTCCCTATACATTGAAAGGGGGAAGAGTGAAGAAGTTGATATATATTGTTTGATTTTGGAAAAAAACAGAATTACAAATTAATACAGATAATGGTGTTGTGATTAGTCTACATAATTAGATTAGATACAGATAATGGTATAATGGTATTATTAGTTTAGGTGAAAGAAGGCCGCATTCCAGTGGATTAGGAAATGAGTACCCTCGTCCCTCTTTACAAGGGGAAAGGTGACCATCTGGACTGCTTTAAGGAAGAGTTTAAGGAAGAAAGTGAAGATCGATGAAATGCAGTTTAGATTTATGCCAGGAAGAGGAACGACAGACATGCTTTTTATTGCAAGGCAGTTGCAGGAGAAGTACATGGAGAAGAGGAAGAAGTTGTTTCTTGGGTTTGTTGGTCTGGAGAAAGCATTCGATAGTGTTCCACACGAAGTTGTGACATGGGCATTGAGGAAGTTAAGAGTGGAAGAATGGTTGATCAGAGTAGTGATGGCAATGTACAAAAGAGCGCGCACAGCTGTAAGGACGAAAGACGGGAAGAGTGGTGAGTTTGAGGTGAAGGTGGGAGTGCATCAGGGGTCGGTACTAAGTCCACTACTTTGTAGCTGTGATGGAGGTGCTGGCTCGGAACGTAAAGGAGGGTTTACCGTGGGAGTTGTATGCAGATGATCTGGTACTTATTGCGGAGAGTATGGATGGACTGAAGGAGCAGATCAACAAGTGGAAGGAAAGAATGGAAGCAAAATGTCTGAAGGTGAATATCGGAAAGACGAAGGTGAAGGCAAGTGATAAAGCATGTGGTGAGGTGGAAAGAAGGGTGTGTGCTGTGTGCAGGAAGGGTGTCGGAGTGAACTCCATTCAATGTACAATGTGCGCTGAGTGGGTTCATCAAAAATGTAGTGGTCTGAGAGGGTCATTCACCAGTGTGGCAGCTACATTAAAGTGTAAGATGTGCACAGAGGGAGCTGCAGATGGAGGAAATGTTGAGTTGGATCTTGGAGATGGCGTGAAGCTGGAAGGTGTGAAAACATTTTGCTATTTCGGAGACATGCTGAATGGAGAAGGTGGATCAGACTCGGCAATGGTTGCTGGAGTGAGATGTGCATGGAAGAAGTTTCTGGAGCTGAGTGGCATGCTGACGAGGAGCCAAGTGTCATTGAAACTGAAGGGAAAGGTGTATGATGCATGTGTGAGAAGTGTTATGATTTATGGGAGCGAGACATGGGTAATTAATGTAGAGCAGCAACGAAGGCTGGAAAGGGTGGAAATGCGAATGGTTCGGTGGATGTGTGGAGTATCGTTGAGAGAGAGTAAGACAAATGATGAATTGCGAAAGATGATGGGAATAGAGCTTGTGATGGATGCTGTGAAGAGAAACAGGTTGAGATGGTTTGGTCATGTGTTGAGGAAGGATGAAAGTGGCTGGTTGAGAAGAGTGATGGAAATGAATGTAAAAGGAAGTAGAGGACGGGGAAGACCGAGAAAGACTTGGCTGAAGGTGGTGGAAAAAGAAATGCGGGCAAGGGGGTTAACAAGCAGAGATGTAGAAAATAGGGCAAAATGGAGAAGATTGTCATGGGGCCCGGAAGGGCTCCCTATCCTATTGGCAGGTCTTGGTACGACGGGAGCTCTGACGAGTGGTATTTCAACAGCGGTAATAACTGCTAATGAAGGGAAAGCTCAAATGCAGGCTCAAAAGGAGTTTGGGAAACAAATTTGTGGAAGTGGTGTTATTGTACATTTTGCTGAAAAACCTGAAAGCCTAACTGATAAAGCGAGATTGTTAGTTGGAGATATGCTTTCTTCTATCACACATGCAGGTGTTAAACTAACCAAAAGGGTCAATGGATTATATCTTTTTCATAAATAAATGGCTGAATGGTTTAAATTTTTTGGAAAGAATACAACATCAAATATAGAACTTGCTAAATATTGTATGGAGCTCGGGATTGGTGGTGTGGTTATTTGTGTGAGAGATGAACCAACACAGTTGTCTGAAAATACAAAGAATATTCTTGTCACGTTCACCGCGGGGTTAACACCCCTGGTGACGAATGGCCAACCGAGCTTTTCACTCCGAGGCATTCAGTCCAACTATGGCAGTGTTATTTAATACGCGTGAGGGTGGAGGGCAGCAAGGCTCTAACCTGCATGGATTCCACTGGAGCGTCCTCAAACCACGATAATCAAACAAGACCGATACGGAATCAAAATGCAACAAATAAAGTGTTTGATAAAAAAAATAAAAGCCAGGGACAAGAAATGCACGGCAATAAATGTGTTTGTGTGGTGCGTTTGCCTGCACTGCGCAGTCTCCTCAAGCGGTCCCCAACCCCATCGGCCGCCGCACGGGTCCCTGGTCCGTGCGTGGGAAAACAGGCCTTTGCACGCAGCTGCGTTCACCCCAGACGCCGACGTGCAGTGCTCAGGTCCTCGCTCCTTTTTCGTCATCCGCTCCACAAAGCACCGCGGTCTCTCCGGCACACACGGCATGGCACACAGCCGTCACGGAGCCATGAAACAAGAGCATCAGAGTCCTTGAGCTGCGACTGTCTCCTGTAAAACCCTAGGCAAAGAGAAGGTAAATGCGACAGTTCGCTCTAGATTTCCGAACAGAGAGAGAGCAAATGTGCGACTGCACGCTATGAAGGTCAGCCCGGAGAGAGAAAGATGGCTGCGGCTTTGCCTTTTCGTTTGCGGTCCTTGAACCTTCTATCTGACATCACTCACGCGCTCCAATCAGCAAGTGCCATCGCAGCAGTCCACCGCCCGACCAATTTCCACCCCATGGGGCGGAGCCCCACAGCCCCTCCCGCTGTCCCCGATGATGACTTGGCTGGTGGCATCAGTGGTAGTGTTCAAATGTCGGAATCCAGTCACTTTATTTCGTGTTATTTAGTTTGGTGCGGAGTGCATGGCTGGTGTTGCATCTGTCAAAAGGAACAAAGGAAAAATCACAGAGGCAATTTCCATACAGGGATATAAATACCCTTATATCCTACCTAATTAACATAGCCCCACCTCTAGCCATGGAGACAAATATACAACCTTACGCGACATCCAGCCGAACGAAATCTCTGCTTTGTTACATGGAGGTTCTTCTTCTTTGTCCTGACATTCAGAGCACAGCACCTTATGCAATCCTTCCTGGCCCTAAGGTATTTCATTACTACCCCCACAAACATAACATTATTATGAATTTAGAAGATAATAATGGGAATGGTTCTCATTGGATTTGTATTTATAATAGTTGAGACAAATATTATTTTGATAGCTCCTACACAAGAGGGAGACATTCTTCTTGTCATTGTATTTATCTCAGTCAATCATACTTTGAACTCCCTTGTCGCTCAATAAAAAAGAATGGCAATACTTTTATTTTATTCAAGTTAAATTCAATAGATGTAAATGATTTTTGGAGAGACAATTGTTCTACATTACGTAGTAAGAAGGAATTTGAGGATTATATGAAACACACGACTGGAAAATATAAATATATTGTTGTGAAACAAGATGAGATACTAACTGATATTTATTTTATTTTATAAATAATTTCATACATAAATGACAACTATTATTTTTTATCTAGTCGGTAAATCTGCTTCAGGAAAAAAAAAACGTTCATAAATCTAGGCTCTTGAATTGTAAAATTGAAAAGATTGTAAGTTTTTTTTCAAAACACCCGATGATTCGTGTTGTATATACAACAACCAGAGCAAAGCGACCAGGAGAAGTAGAAGGTGAAGATTATTACTATATTTCAATGGAGGAACATATGCGATTGAGTAACGAAGGTCAAATATTTGAAGAGGTCTCTCTTGGCATGACAAAATATTCACATTGAAGAGTGAGTAAAAGAAACTAAAATCTGGTGGTCTTGGGATTTTAGAAACGAATCCAGAAGGAATGAGACAAATTATGAAACATCTGAGGGGTAATGGAGTTAAGATTTTATCATTCGGTTTTGATTTTGATGAAGAAACCCAACGCCAACGTATGAAAAGCAGAGATACTCGTGTTGGTGAAGAAGAAATTACAACTCGTATTAATGTCAATAAAGATTTTGATAAAATATTTAAAGAAAAGGATTTATTTGAACACATCTACTTTAATGATAAAGTAAAGGAAAAAATTTTGATCGACCTTTGCAATTCAGTAAATGATATTTTAAAATAAATCAATGAATGTGCAAGAAAGAGCAAGAAGATTTAAGGAACATCAGGAGTTAGTTTCCAAAGTTGTTAAACAACAGGAAGAGATAAAGAAGAAACGGAGGCAGAAACTAACTGGTGAAGAAGCCTTTGAAAGAAAAGAAGAGAAAATTTTTAAACCACTTCAGCCATTTTGGACCAGTTGATGAAAATGAGAATAATTCATAAATGTCAATACAAAGATATTTTATTACATATTAAATAAGATGAGAAGCACAAATCTTAGTTATAATTTCACGACAAATGATTACACGGCTTTATTCCCTTACCCACGGCAACTTCACCCCGCAAAAGAATATGAGGCATCTTTATTGTCAATGGAAACTTATAGTACGTTGTTTAATATCACAGAGAAAAATAACAAGTTTAGTTATAATTCAGGAAGTGGATATAAAACTAGAACAGCAAAACTATAACAGCTATAAAACTATATTCATTTTGCAAAAAATGTTCGTTTCCCATGAATCGTACACTTTTCAAAATCCAATCTCACCCCTCCCCTCCAAAACTTCCCCATCCCCCCTCCCCTCCAAAACCTCCCCATAACACCTCCCCTCCAAATCCTCCCCATCACCCATCCCTTTCAAATCTCCCCCCTTGCTCCTTCCCTCCCCTCCCTCCTAAACTCCCCCCACACCCCTCCCCTCCGAGACTCTCCCTCGCTCCTCCCCTCCGAGACTCTCCCTCTCTCCTCCCCTCCTAGACTCCCCTCTCACCCCTCCTCCTCAAAGCATCCTCCCTGCTTCTTCCCCCTTCCAACTTTCACCTTCATCTCCCCCAACCTTCTGCCTCGCTCTTCCCCCTCCTCAAATAACACCTCACTGTGCCTCACCCAATCTCCATCAAACCTTTTGTCCGCCCCATTCCTCCCTTTCTCCAAGCTATTCTGAAATCTCTGAAATCTCAGACACACCTTCAACAGCTCTCCCTACCTCTTCCTCCTCTTCCACATCTTACCCTACCCCCCGCCCCCTGTTCTGTACCCGATGCTCCCCCTTCCTCTTCATTAACGGGATGGACCTCAAACATCCGGGGCCTTCACTCAAACTTGACTGATCTCTCCATACAGGTTGCTTCTGACAAGCCAGATGTGATCTGCTTAACAGAAACTTTCCTCCTTCATGATGTCTCTGATGCCTTGGTATCTCTCCCAGGTTACTCCCTCCTCCAGTATGATAAACCTGAGCCTCGTCCTGGAGGTGGGGTTGCTATCTTTATAAAAACCTCTCTTCCTCACTCGCCCTCCACTGCCCTCTCTCCACCTCACCCCCAGGAATACCTTTGGCTACGGCTTCCCCTTCGCTCCCACCTTTTGTTCATATGTGTGTTGTACCGTCCACCAAACAGCGATGACTCCATCTACATCTCGCTGTCTGATAATATGGACCAACTTCTATCTACCCATCCCAACTCTCTCTTCCTCATATGTGGTGATTTCAATTGTCACCATGCCAGTTGGCTGGGTGTGGGTACCGCTCTCACCAGCCATGGCTCTTCAGCAAAGGACTTCTGCGACTCACTGGGACTGACACAATCTGTCAATTTCCCGACCCGGATCTCAGTCAACGGAGCATCTTCTCTTCTGGATTTGGTTATGACTAACTTCCCTGAAAATGTCTGCTGCTCTTCTTCTGCTCCAATCGGCTCATCTGATCATGGGCTTGTCAAAGTGGACATCTCTCTGACCATTCTCAGAGAGCCTCCTCAGCGTCGACGAGTCTGGCATTTCACTCAGGCCAACTGGCACAGTCTTCAAGCAGCCATCAATCATCTGGACTGGTCTCCCATCTCCACTGCCTCTGACATCAACTCATCCTGGGAATTCTTTCAAAGTAAATTTCTCTCTCTCATGCACAGATTTATCCCATCTCGTCTTCAGTTGTCATACCCTTCCTCCCGTCCATGGTACACGGAATCTTGTAGTGAGGCTGTTGCCCTGAAACAACTTGCTTTCGTCTCCTGGAAAGCAAATCCAACGGAAGGAAATCTCATTTCCTTTCACAAAGCCCGAAACAAGTGTGTGTCCACCCTCAGGAGAGCCAGGAAACAATATCTCACCGTTCTCAAGACCGAACTCTCTTATCTGTCTCCCTCTTCCAAATCCTGGTGGCATCTGGTCAAATCTGTTTCTGGTGTTTGTTCCCCCTCCATCCCCTCCCTCACCTCAAACGGCTTAACGGCTGACTCTGCACGTGAAAAAGCTGAATGCCTCAACTCTGTGTTTGCCTCTAAATCTTGTGTCCCAAACTCATCCCCCTCTATACCCACCGTACCCAGTCGTACCCAGCTGCTCCTGGACTCTGTGTCCTTTCCTCCTGACAAGGTGGAAAAGTTTCTGTCAACCCTCAACTCTGATTCTGCAACTGGTCCTGACGGCATCAGCCCACGGGTCCTAAAATCATGTTCTTCCGGTCTTTCACTCACTCTTTCTGTTCCCTTCACCCTCTCTTTTGCTCAAGGTCATCTGCCATCTGCTTGGAAATCAGCCAACATCACCGCTTTGCACAAAAAAGGTGCAAAAACAGATCCTAGCAACTACAGACCAATCAGCCTTCTCCCAATTATCAGCAAAGTCATGGAATCCATCATTGCTTCAGATATGCAATCTTTCCTCTTCTCCAATGGCTTGATCTCTGATCATCAATTTGGTTTCAGACCAGGTCACTCTACTCTGGACATGCTGCTTCTGCTTTCTCAACAATGGATGGAGGTCCTCAACGCCAAACAGGAAATTAGAGCTGTCTCCCTTGACATTTCACGTGCCTTCGATACCGTCTGGCACCCTGCTCTGCTCACCAAACTCTCCTCCTTTGGTATCCATGGAAATCTCCACGCATGGCTGGCGGACTTCCTCTCTGGTCGTAGTCAACATGTGGCCCTGAATGGGTTTCTCTCATCTCCTCTTCCTGTTCAGGCTGGAGTTCCCCAAGGTAGTGTTCTGGGCCCTGTGCTTTTTCTGGTCTTCATCAATGATCTCTCTTACTCTCTTGAAAATCCTCTCTATCTCTTTGCTGATGACTCTACTCTCTGTTGCTCCATTCCTCATCCCTCAGATCGGCAGTCTGCAGCCTCCTCACTCTCTGCAGACCTGGACAAAATCACAGACTGGGCAAACAAATGGAACATGTCTTTCAATCCTGATAAATCTCACACTCTTACGATGTCTCTCCGAAAAGACCGACTGGAAAACCCTCCCATCCACTTTCTGAATAATCCTCTCCAAGAAGTTCTGTCACTCAAGCTTTTGGGTCTCACTATTTGCCATGATCTTTCCTGGGAAAACCACATTTCAAATCTGGCCTCCAAAGCCAGTCGCCGACTGGGCATCCTCCGTCGTGCGAAGTCCTTCCTTGGCACACCTGAGCTCCTCACCACATACAGGGCTTTCATCCGCAGCTCTATGGAATACTGCTCTCCCCTCTGGACTGGTGCTCCTGCCTCACACCTAGCTCGGCTTCACGCTGTTGAGGCCAAAGCTTTCAGAATTATTGGAATCTCCTGCGATGAAGCTAACTCCAAGGGCCTTTCACTCACTCACCGCAGGCAGGTTGGTGGTCTTTCTGTCTTCTACCGACACCTCTCCGGCCTTGCTACCCCAGCTCTCTCTGTGCTCTGTCCCCCCAATATTCCTTCAGGTCGCACAAGATCTGCCAGCAACCCTCTTATGGTTAAACTGCCAAAATCTAGGCTCTCTGCTCACCTTCACTCTTTCATTCCTCTTTTATCCCACCTCTGGAACAAACTCCCTCACTCTTCAATCCCACTCCTCCCTCCAGGTCTTTAAAACAGCTGTTCACCACTATCTCTTATCTTCCCCCATCCAAAACCTTGATCTTTTCTACCCCCGCTAATTCACCCCAGAGTCCTTGCAGTGTTCATATGTTTTATACCTCTCCCACCTCCCCCCAAGTCCTCCCGATGTCCCTGCTCTCAAATGTTGTGTTTGTGTCCTTCCCCCTCTCTCCCCATCTTGTCTGCCGCTCCCCTTGTTTTCTGTGTTTTGTGTGTCGGTTTGACTTTTTGTGTAATTACTGTTAGCTCTTTCACGAGCCTCGATCTTGGATACAAAAAAAAAAAAGGCATAATGCACTAAGGCATAACGCAACGAGATTTCCTGAATCATTATTCGACATTGTATGTAGTATTTTCTAAACTTGCACAATGAATATAACCACACTAAGGGACCTAGATGGTGGTTGCCATTGTTTCTGAGTGGTTTCCCAAAACCACAACAGTGTGGCTATCTTGGAGAACACCCAAGGTTTTGTACAGTACTGCATATTTACATCAATAATATATTTTTGTTTTTTGCAGTGTAACAAATACATATGTACATGTTTGCGTACGTTTTTCAGAATTATATTACGAGTATTGAAAAAAATAAGATTTTGTTTTTTTACAGGTCATGTGATGTTGTATTTACAGGTGGATCCATTGAATCTACAAGGGAGACTGCACTTACTTTTATGAATAGCGCAGACACTGGCCCGCAGGACTCGCCAACTGAAACAAAGAGGACTTTTTACAAACACAACAAAAAGAACAATGAATTTTTTGCACGTAATATTTTGCACCAGACTCACAAAGGAGAGAAAGATGAACGCCCATACAAATGCAAAAATTGTGTAAAATCCTTCAGGTACTCATCCAGTTTAACATCACACCTGAAAAAACACAATGGTGAACGCCCATATAAATGCACAATTTGTGGAAAATCATTTAATCAGTCATCCACCCTTAAATCACACATGAGAATTCACAATGGTGAACGCCCATACAAATGTACAAGTTGTGGAAAATCTTTTAATCACTCATCTAACCTTAAATCACACATGATGATTCATAATGGTGAACGCCCATACAAATGCGCAAGTTGTGGAAAATCTTTTAATCACTCATCTAACCTTAAAATACACATGAGAATTCACAATGATGAACACCCACACAAATGCAAAAGTTGTGGAAAATCTTTTAATCACTCATCTAACCTTAAATCACACATGAGAATTCATAATGGTGAACACCCACACAAATGCAAAAGTTGTGGAAAATCTTTCAATCGGTCATCCAACCTTAAAACACACATGATGATTCATGATGAACGCCCATACATATGCACAAGTTGTGGAAAATCTTTTAATCATTCATCGTACCTTAAAAAACACATGAAAATTCACAATGGTGAATGTCCATACAAATGCACAAGTTGTGGAAAAGTTTTTAGTCGGTCATCCTCCCTTAAATCACACATGAGAATTCACAACAGAGAATGACCGTACAAATGTACAGTTTGTCGGGAATTTAATTATATCAATCATGCCACATCTGAAAAACACGTGGAAATTCACAATGGAGAACAAGGAGATTACCAACAAAGAGAGTTCATGCAAATACAAAATTTGTGCCCTATGAATCACAATCCTTCCCAGAAGCATGGGTGGATACTTCGAGTCCTTGGAGGACTCGGTTCCTCCTTGTAAAACCCAAATTATGGAGATAACAACCAACGACACACATATACATCCTGTTATTATGAAACAATATGTGTTTTCTGTCGTTCCGTGGGTAAAACAAGTTTAGTGTAAATCCGAAGAATTTTGAACAACTTGCGGATTTTAAGGACAATGTGGGGATTGATGGGTCAGATGATCTTCTCAAGTGTTCTTCAGGACTTCGCTTGTTCATTCTAACTCAGATTCGATTTCGGTTCTGGTGGTCGCTGGAGTGGATGAACACTGGATTGGAACAAATTTGGTGGAAATCCGATAAATTTCGACTAACTTACAAACTATAAGGATTTTACGTGGGAAATGATGACCATTACAACGTTAAGTACAACCCTCTCCCCGACCTCACCTCTCCTCCCTCCGCAACTCCCTCTCCCCTTCCCTTCCCATTCCTTACCCTACCATCCCTTCCCCTCGCCTTCCCCTCCCTCAACCACCTGTCCCCCACCTTCAACTCCCCTCCTCTTTTCTCCCTTCTCCTTCCTCTCCCCTTCCTTCCCTCCCCTTGCCCTCCCCTTCTCTCCCTCCTCACCTTCCCTCATCTTCACCTGCCCATCTTACTGTAATTCCGTCCCACAATGTATGGCGGCAAAAAAACAGTGAAGCCACGTATTATGATTTTGACTTTTAATCCGTCCGAAACTGCTCCTGATCCGAAAGTAAACACAATCATGGGTTTGGCAGAAACAGCTGGTTTGATAATATCTCGATACAATCGTGATTTTGAGTTTCCACCCGAACAACGCCGCTTTTATCCATACGAAGATTGGTGGGAGGTTTCATACATTCCTCAACACAATTGTGATTTCATGGTATTGTCATAGCTAGTAGGTTTATTGTGTCAGTGTCACACGGTGTAATTGTGGAGGTTTCAAAGGAGATTGGAGACAGAGACAGAGAGAGACAGAGAGAGACAGAGAGAGACAGAGAGAGACAGACAGAGAGAGACAGAGAGACAGACATACAGACAGAGACAGGCAGAGACAGGCAGAGACAGGCAGAGACAGGCAGAGACAGGCAGAGACAGACAGAGACAGACAGAGACAGACAGAGAGAGACAGAGAGAGACACAGAGGGATACAGAGGGATACAGAGAGAGACAGAGAAACAGAGAGACAGACAACAACAACATGCATTTTAAGCCCATTTTCCCTGCTAGAGCGGTGGTTAGCCTTGCGGTCCCTATGACAATCTTCTCCATTTTGCCCTATTTTCTGCATCTCTCCTTGTTAACCCCCTTGCCCGCATTTCTTCTTCCACCATCTTTAGCCAAATCTTTCTCGGTCTTCCCCGTCCTCTACTTCCTTCTACATTCATTTCCATCACTCTTCTCAACCAGTCACTATCATCCTTCCTCAACTCATGACCAAACCATCTCAACCTGTTCCTCTTCACAGCATCAGTCACAGGCTTTATTCCCATCATCTTTCGCAATTCATCATTTGTCTTCCTCTCTCTCAACGATACTCCGCACATCCACCGAACCATTCGCATTTCCACCCTTTCCAGCCTTCGTTGCTGCTCGACGTTCATTACCCATGTCTCGCTCCCATAAATCATAACACTTCTCACACATGCAGCATACACCTTTCCCTTCAGCTTCAACGACACTCCCCTCCTCGTCAGCACGCCACTCAGTTCCCGAAACTTCTTCCATGCACATCTCACTCCAGCAACCGTTGCCGTGTCTGATCCACCTTCTCCATTCAGCATGTCTCCGAGGTAGCAAAATGTTTTCACACCTTCCAGCTTCACGCCGTCTCCAAGATCCAACTCAACATTTCCTCCATCTGCAGCTCCCTCTGTGCACACCTTACATTTGAATGTAGCTGCCACACTGGTTAATGACCCTCTCAAACAACTACATTTTTGATGAACCCACTCAGCGCACATTGTACATTGAATGGAATTCACTCTGACACACTTCCTGCACACAGCACATGGCCACTTCCCATTTCTTTCCACCTCACCACATGCTTTACCACTTGCCATCACCTTCGTCTTTCCGATATTCACCTTGAGACCTTCTATCTCCATACATTCCTTCCACTTGTTCATCTTTTCCTTCAGTCCATCCATACTCTCCCCAATCAACACCAGATCATCTGCATACAACAACTCCCACGGTAAACCCTCCTTTACGTTCCGAGCCAGCACCTCCATCACAGCTACAAATAGTAGTGGACTTAGTACCGACCCCTGATGCACTCCCACCTTCACCTCAAACGCACCACTGTTCCCGTCCTTCGTCCTTACAGCTGTGCGCGCTCTTTTGTACATTGCCATCACTACTCTGCCTTACAGCCTGGTGTTGGCTTAGTGGTTAGGGTGCCGGCATTGGATCCGAGGATCCTGGGTTCGAATCCTGGTCGATCGCTGAATTAACGCCAGGGGGGTTGACTCAGCCTGTCATCCTTCCGAGGTCGGCAAATTGAGTACCAGTTCACTGGTAATTCCCTGTGTGTCGCAAGAGTCGACTAACAGGGTTGGTGGCAGGAAGGGCATCCGGCCGTAAAACATTGCTTCAAAAAGGGGACCATGGTGCCCGAAAAAGGCCAACCCCTGCTTTGCAGGGAAAAATGGCCTCTAAAGGTGGTTCTTCTTTCTTCTTCATCACGACTCTGATCAACCATTCCTCCACTTCTAACTTCCTCAATGCCCATGTCAATACTTCGCGTGGAACCCTATCGAATGCTTTCTCCAGATCAACAAACCCAAGAAACAACTTCTTTGTCTTCTCCATGTACTTCTCCTGTAACTGCCTCACAATAACGAGCGCGTCTGTCGTTCCTCTTCCTGGCATAAATCCAAACTGCATTTCGTCGATCTTCACCTTCTTCCTTATCCTTCTCTCCAACACCCTTTCCAATACCTTCATTCCATGCTCCAATATCTTTATCGCTCGGTACGAGCCACACTCCAGAGGGTCACCTTTCCCCTTGTATAGAGGGACGAGGGTACTCAGTTCCCAATCCACTGGAATGCGGCCTTCTTTCACCACCAGATTACAGATCTGTCATTCTCTTCACACCCCAACTTCCTTCTGCCTTCAATATATCTCCCACAACTCCCGTCAGCCCTCCCGCTTTTCTACTCTTCATTGCTTTTATCGCTTCCTCAACTTCCTTCTCAGTTATCTTCTCTGCCGGTCCTAAAACTGGATTACTCTCTATGTTGCCATCCCATTCATTCTCTGTATTCAACAGCATTTCCATATATCTTTTCCATCTTCCTTTAATTCCATCTGGGTCCACAACGATTTGTCCCACTTCATCCTTCAAGCAACTCACCCCGATCACATCACACCTCTCTTTCGCTATCTGCTTTGCAATCCTGAATACCGCTCTCTGACCATCTTCCGAATCCAAGCGTTCTCCGAACATTTTCCTGCATGCCTCCTGCGCCTTTGCTACCTCTTTCTTTGCAGCCTTCTTGGCTGCCTTATAACTTTCATGCTCTGCTTTTTCTGCTCCTGTACCCTTCGCCTTCTGCCACTCCTTGAACTTCTTCCTCTTCTCGTCAATCCTCTTTCCAACTTCATCATCCCACCACCATGTTTCCGAGTGCCTCGGTGGTCCTTTTGTCCATCCACATACCTCACCAACGGCTCCCAACAGACTATCTTTCATTGACACCCAACCACGTTCAAGCTCAACCACATCATCCTCTACCCTACTCAGCCTCTCTTTTAATGCCTCCCTTACTGTCACCTCTTTCAACCTCCGCACCTTCATTCTCGGTTGGTACTTCACCTGCCGAGCTCTCCTCGCACCTTTCACCCTTATGACGCAGACAACCAAGTGGTGCTGTGAAACGGCCTCCTCCCCCGGGAGCACCTTTGTGTCCCGGAGGTCCCCCCTATCTCGCCTACGCACCATCAGGTAGTCAACGGTTGCAACCAAGCGAGAATGAATGGTGCAAGAAATTAACGATCTCATGTTCTCCCCAGAGGAACAACACATCCAAGCTCTCATGAAAATGGAGCTCGATTAACTGGAGGATCCATAAGAATTGAGTTTGCGGGAGGCAAAGGGCGCCAGTCCTGCGGGGGAGGTGAGTGGCCCTCCAGCAGGGCACATCTTCGTCAAACCAGCCATCTCTGTAGTGGTTTGGAAAGTTAAATAAAGTTCCGCAGAAGTTGTTGTTCTTTGATATTAAACATTGATGAATATCTGAACAAGAGAAGGGATTGTGGGAACTGATGATTGCTTTGTTAAACTTTTTCTCATTAGTTTTCTAACAGGCTGGGACTGTGTATCTCAGTATCTGTAAATTGTTGTTCCATCTTGGCTTTTCGCAACCACAGCTGGTTCATGTTATTCTCTCTCTCCTTATTGGATAATGACAGGAAATATGTGTTTTTCCTCTCTTTGTACTAAGACTTCTACATCCTTGGGGAGTGAACTTCAAAGTTCATGTGGGATGCTGTGGGCATGGGACATGGGTTTGGAGGGGGCTTCCTGGGGTGATGGTTCTCCCTGCTCCGCTAAAGTTGCCTTCGTGTATATAAACGAAGTGCACAGGGAAATGAATTTGAGAAGGGACGTGGCCTGAATCAGAAACTTTCCTTCTCCCGCATATGTGTGAATTCTACATTAAACAGCTTGTGTCTTCCAGTGCGGTGTCTTGAGTGTCTCATCGGACATCAGACTCTGACAGGGGCCATGGTGCAGAATAAAGATGTGTTGACTGTTACTGGAGAGACTCTGTCGTTCTGATGTCCTTTTTTGTCTGAGCACTTAACATTTGACGATGATGAAACGATAGCTAATTATGGGAAATTGGAGGAATTCAACCCCAAGCAGTCATGGGATGCTTACTTGGAATGTTTGACTTTTTACTGTGAAGTGAACCAGATCATGGCAAACAGCACGAAACATGACATTTTGTTGTTGGTGGGGTAGGTGAAGCTTATGCAGTGATCCGATCACTGTATGCACGCAGGAAACGCGAGGAGTGGATTTTGAAGTTATCGTGAAAATTGGCCGATGAGCATTTTTCACCGAAGCCTCATAAAATCATGGTGCGTTTCAAGTTGAGGGGTTGCTTGTAAAGACCGGAGCAATCCATCATTTCGTTCCTCGCAGAACTACGAGAGGCAAGCAAACAACTGTGAGTACGGGTGATACTTGATGAGTTCATACCGGACCAGTTCATATTTGGGGTGAGCAATGAAAACGACACTTCAGATGAGGTTCTTGTAAACTGAGGCAGTTGAAAACTGATGGACTTACATTGAAGATGGCGGTTGAAAAACCATTGGCACACGAGTCAGGTAGGAGTGGAGGAGCTGTGATTCTGGGGGGAACCTATTGTCGTGTACAGTCCAGATGTTGATATTTACACCATCGAAGACCTTCAGCCTTTGGAGGTGTGGTGGAAAACATTCTCCAAACAATTGACAATAAAAAACGAATAATGCCTTTGTTGCAGTAAAATGGGTCATACCGTGAGATGTAGTGGGAAGAAGGGAGACAATCATCGTCGGAAGTGACCCAACCCAAGTCTGGAGTCCATTTTATGGATTCATCAACAGAGGGCCCACACCAGAATCGCAGACATCCAGATATGGGGATTACTCCTCAGTGGAATGCGGTACCGTGGAGTATGATACACTGCATCACACATTCAATTCTGCAGATTTTACGTGCACAGTTGACATTGAAGGGACCAAGGTTTACATGGAGATAGATGTGGAAGCGGAGCATCTTGCTCTGTTTTTCTCTGTTACGGGGTATCCTGAGCATCCTACTCGGCAAGATTCCATCCGGGCAATTGTGGAGGCATCTCAAAATACATCGCAGCTCAAAAGTTACCTTGGAATGTTGAATTATTTCCATCTGTTCTTGCTGAGAGTGGCCACAGTTCTTGAATAACTTCACAAGTTACTGCATAAAGGCATAGTATGGAAGTGGGTTGGGGAGCAGAGTAAGGATTTCCGGGAGGCAAAGCGCTTGCTCACATTCGTTGATGTTTTGGTTCACTACAACAAACAACAACAGGCATTTTACGGCCATTTTCCCTGCTAGAGTGGGGGTTAGCCTAAGGTTAGGTTCACTGCAGTAGTGATAACCCCTTGCTCCTATCAGTGGATGGTTCTTCATGTGGAGTTGGGCCTGTACTATCTCACATCATGGAGGATGGTAGTCAACGACCAATTGCCTTTGTGTCGAGAACACTTCAGCCGGCAGAACGTAATAACGTGCAGATTGATAGAGAAGGGCTTGCCATCATTTTTGGAATGAAATATTTCCACCAGTATGTTTGGGGATGCAAGGTTAGAAGCCATACTGACCACAGGTTTGGTGGTCATTCTCATTTTCTCCTTTACTCATTAATTTACCCCCCTCCCCCACCCCCGAACTGCTTCCTTCATCCTCGGTCCCTTCCTGCCACTCCGCCCTTTCCTGCACGTCTGCCATTATGTGCAAATTGGCTTTCCCGCACATGCTAAATTTACCTCAGAAAAAAAAAACTTTTAAATTTTTGAAAATACGGTGTTGCATTTTCCCACACCAATCAACTATAAAATTTTGACCCTGGTACTGCGATCGACCCTCCCTCCGAGAGAGAGAAGCGATTGTTAAAATTTAATTTCCGAAAGCTGAGCGCAATTTGCATTCAGCGAGTATCGCACACGCACGCTGGACACCGAGTGTCCCAGTATCTGAATCCCACTCCTGACACCAGTTGTCGTGTCAGTCCTGTGGTGAACACCTCAGGGCGACGGAAAGCAAAACGTTGTTAACTCTTTTACGTTGAACGTTGTTGGAGTGTGTACCCGAACTTTGTGGGATTATCTTTTAGCACGCACGGGAGACGGAAAGGGGCTGAGGTCTTGCCTTTACGGACAACCGCCACGGGATTTATTAGTCAAACCCACAAACACAAATACGAGACAAGGAAAATCTACAATACCAGAATGAAATGCAACAATAAATACATTTAATGAAATAATGGTAAGACGATAAAAATGAAAGTTGAGGTAAAACTATAAATCCTAATTTGAGGATCCTCCACTCAGACACAATTGCACAACAGGGGAATGAGAAAGAAAACAAAAAGAAAATCCCCCCTTCTATTTGGCACTCTGGTCTCGACGAGCACTTTGGTGGGGTAAGTTGCCGAGAGGGCCGCTCATCAAAGCACCCGAACAATGACGCCGGTCATGTGCGCCCACACACAGAACCGAGCAGCAGGCAGCCAAAGTCTCCCCGCTCCATCCCAAAAGCGGGCGTAAGGGCGACAGCGCGTCCGCTTCTTCCTCCTCTTCTCCACAATCGCACACGAGCCAGGAAGAAGCCAAGCCATGGACAAAAGACGAGAGCGAACGCCCGTCCCGATCGCCAGAACCAGAGAGAGCCAAAAATGCGACCGACTGTGCCGAGAGAGAGAGAGAGAGAGAGAGAGAGACAGACAAATAAAATAAATAAATAAAATGTGTACGCCTGCGCCCAGCACCAGAACGAGAGAGAGCCAAAATGTGACTGCCTGCACCCAGAGAGAAATATATATATATATATATATATATATATATATTGTTGCGAATATGGAATTTGGCCTCCATATCCGCTTGTAAATATTTCCCCTATTTCCCCAATACTCCCCAACTATCCCCAATCCCCCATTCCCTAGTCCCATTGTCTGTAAACAACACTCTGTAGAACCGACCTTCCCCTTTTTCCCCCATTAAATGTCGTGCCCAGGGCCACCGCACCACACGTAGACCACTTTCGGACATCTTGCTAGTTATTCTTAGTCTATGTCAGTTAAGGCCTCGTTTCCATTAATTATGACTCTTCGTTGCACCAGAATGTGATTATATGGCACCAGTAGTGAGTTTAGGACCTTTCCCATACCTCCTCCCATCTTCTTCCCCGTCTACAACAACAGAGGGGCGCTGCGCGGGGGGGAGTGTGCGTCCTCCCACCGGCTCGGTTAGCCGCCATCGACAATGCGCTCCAGACAATGCGCTCCAGACCATGCGCTCCACGGGGTTACCACGAAGGGGCTCCTTGTCAGCTCCTCGTCAGGGGCGGAGCCGGTAACCCCCCCCGCACGCACCCAATGAGAAGCAACGTGCCGATTCCACGAGGCGGAGCTAACGAGCGGAGGGCGTGTCATTCCCCGCCGGATATACGCGGCCCCGCGCCGGATGTGACGTGAGATGCGCCCCCAGCTTGAAGAAGAGCAAGTGACTACCTCCGAGCGCTGCGACCTCCCCGCATCTTTGGACCGGACCGGACCGAGTCGATTCTCCCTGAGCCCAGGTGCACCTGGAGCCATCAATACCCGCTTTCCTGCCATCAATCCCCGTGTGAGTCAGCCTTGTCCCGTTTACCTGTCGTCTGTTGGGGTTAATATAAGGTTGTGTCTAAGTGCCCACCTTTCTGTGCTGTCCCTCTCGTCCCTGTAATCTGACCTTCCATAACGAATATAACCTCCTCCGGAGGTCTTGAGAACTGAACCCTTGGAGTCGTGTCATTTAATCCCAGCCGTGTGTCTGTTCCTTCATTGACCTAGCATCGCGCGACTAGTCAACGTTCGGGTGTAACATCGAGTATAATCTTGTGCAGACGTGGTCATCCCAAAACCGCTCGGTGAATAACATCTAAGCCACGTCTGTAACAATTGGTAGTCAGGAGGTGGGATTCGAACATGGGACTAAATTTATTTAGCCCAAATTTTGGACACCAATTGTGTTAGTACTGTAACAATTGGTGTCGAGGAGTGGAATTCGAACCCGGGACTAAATTTATTAGGCCCAAATTTGTAACAGTTAGAATCGATTCGGAGCGCGTTTCCCGCGCGAAATTATAACGGCCGAAATTTGAATTTGTTTTACGAAAATAAAAAAAAAACCGAATTTTGAAAGTCGCGCTATGGCGGATCAAGACAGCTGGGGTCCGGTAGAGGAGAGAGAGGTAGGGTCGATCCAGGACCAAAATGAGGGACAGGAGGAGAGCGAAGCAGTGAGGGCGGCAGGTTCGCAAAATAGCGCCGTCACGCACGAAGTAGCGGGCGTGCAAAATGGCGCCTCGCTGGTCACCGCGCCCGCGACCGTGGCAGCGCCCCCGGTGGATTTGAACTTGTTTTTTATGCAAATGAAGGCCCTTATGGACAAGAATAATGAAGAAATGGAAAGCAGAATAATGATGGGAATGAGGGCTAATAGTGAGCGGTTGAGTAATAAAATGGAGGCTCAGAGTGAGCAAATCGAAGCAACAATAAACGGAATGAGGGCCGATAGGAAGGAAAGGGAGCAGAGGGACAGAGACCGCAAGTTGGGCGAAAGGGTCCCAGGGGTGCACAAGGAAGTAACGCGGGTCGAAAAGCGCTGGTTGAGCGAAGCGGAGGAAAGCACGGGTACAATGACGGGGGTAGAAAATAGAATGGCTGCCCAGGAGAATCAGATAGAGGGAGTGAAAAATGGGTTAGAGGGGTTAGAAAACACCATGGAAGGCAAAGTGAGGGACATGAGGGACCAAGCGGAAAGGGAAGTTAACCAAATGGGGCAGCAGATAGAGGGGGTCAGAATGGGGGTAGAAGCCAAACTGGATGCTCACAGGGAGGAAATGGAGCAGATGAGGGTGGCATCTGGGCAGGAGATGCAAGTGATGAGTGAGGAGGTCGGAGGAGTGCGCGAGGAGGTGAGGCACTGTAAGGAGCACATGGAGAAGGAGGTGAGAAAGGGGACTGTAAAGTTACAAGGGGGCATAGAGGTCCTGACGCAGGAGGTGGAACAGCTGACGGAGGGACAAAAAGGACTAACGGAGCAGGTTCAAAGGAACACTGCGGTATTAGGAGGGTTAAAAGTGACACAGAAAGAACTAAAAGACGACTTGATAGCGACGAAGAGGGAATGTCAGATGGTACGTGAGGGACTGACAGCGAGGTTGGACGAGGTGGTAGAGGTAATGGAGACGAAGGACCGGCAGGTGAGGACGCACCTGGAAACGGTCAAGGTAGCCTTGGAGGACGAGCTTGAGGAGACGTACCGGGGAATAAAAGAGGTGAAGCACAAATTAGAAGAAGTGGAAGAAGGGATGAGCGAAATTAAGAAGCGACGGAGAGGGGATAAGAAAGAGATAAAAGAGGAGATAAAAGAATTGGTCCGAAGTCTGTGTTTGGATCGTGATGATGTGCTCATTAACCGGATGAGGGATTCGCAGGTGATGGAGGAGAAGCGAAGAGGAAGAGGACCCGGTGTAAGTGGTGACCAATATGGTCGTGCGTATGATGCGCCAGGGGATTTAAGAAGCTTGGGGATTGGTTTGGATCCGGGTGTTCGTGAAAGGCCGTTGGTGAAGTGTGCGACAGGTCTGGTGTGCGAAAAAGGAAGTGTGCAAGAAAGTCCGACTCTGGGGTGTGTGAGGAAAAAGTGCGTGCCAAGGAGTGAGTGTGCTGGCGAGAGTGAGTCGGTCGTAGCGCGTGTGCGAGGGAGCACATGGAAGCGCGGTGTGGTGAGTGTTACAGAGGGTGTAACGCAAGAGTGTGCGCGAGGAAGGTGTGTGACGGACAGGTGCATGGGGAAAGAGTGCGCTGTCAAAGGCAAGGAAGAATGCACACCTGTGGTGAGTGTTACAGAGGGTGTGACGGGAGAGTGTGCGCGAGAAAGGTGTGTGACGGACAGGTGCATGGGGAAAGAGTGCGCTGTCAAGAGTAAGGGTGAGTGCGCTGTCAGGAATGGAGGTGAAAGTAGTGAGAGTGACATGGAGCGTGAGTTAGTTGTGACAGGTGAGCGAGGATGTACACCTGGGATGGAAGGATGCACACCTGGAATGGTAGAGCGTGAGTGGGAATGCACGCTGGAGTTGGTGGTGAGGCACGTGGTTGGGTGTGCGAATGAGGGCACACCTGTGATTGTCACAGAGGAGGTGACCGAGAAGGGGGTGCGAAGCGGTGTATTGGTGAGGTGTGCGAGCAACGAATGTGTGCCAAAGTGTTCGGTGGTCAGGTGTGTGACCAAGGCTGTGAGTGGAATGGGTGTACCTGGGTGTGTAAGGAAAGGTACGAGGAGCATGGGCACGGCTGGATGTGTGAGCAAGGAACGGGCTGCGGGGTGTAAGCGTCCAGGTGAAGCATCGATGTTAGACGGGGTAGAGTTTAGAACGACTTATAGCCGAATCGGGCCCTCGGTGCGTGCTGGGCCTCGCTTTGAACGGCCGCGTCCGTGCTCCACTAGGCGGAGCGGGCAGCCCGATAGGAAGGGTCGTTATGGCGACCACGTTTTGTTGAGACGTGCCGGCAGGTCGAGATCGGGACATTGGATGGCTCCACGCCGAGGTGATGCGTGGGATCTCGGCCCGGGTAAGCCCCCGTCCCTGCACCGAGTGCCGGACGCATCCAGCCGCTGGCACAAAACAACCAGCATCCATTGCTTGGCTTTACGAAGCCGGGCTTTGGACAGGGATTGGCGCACCAAGAGGTATTAGTGAGTCGACTGGGTGATGAGGTTAGTGTTTTGGACCCAAAATTGGAGAAAAACAAAATTTGATGATTGGCAAGGGATTGGCAGTAGTGATTGGCAGATGATGGGCAGAGATTGGCAAATTTTTAATTTGTTGAAATTTGATGTGCAAAATTGGTAGTGAGAGACCCCCGATGTGGTGGGATGGCAAATCCACCATCCCTCACAGTTGGGGGCAAAGGAGCAATAGATTATGGGGTGTATGGCAGTGAAAACTAGCCCGGGTGGGTTAGGTTATATTGGTAGGGATCTAGAAGAGATTGACATTAGGTGACGTTAAGATTAGTTACTGACTGATACCTGTAGTGGGGACGCAGGTAGATTAGTGTGAATGATAATGACGTGGGAGCGCAATAGTTTAAAGGGACGACTGGGAAGCGCAAGTTTCAGAAGGGAGTAGTTAGCTGAGATGATGCCGTGTGTGTGAGAATTGAACAGGTGTGATTGCACAGGTGTGCAACTGGACAGGTGTGTGGAGCAGTGTGTGAGTAGTGAGTGTTGTGGATCAGCGCGAATGCGCTTGGGGAGAGAAGGGTGCAGGTGGCACCCGGTGTGAGAGCACAGGTGTGCAAGTACAGGTGTGTGGAGAGAGTAGGAGTAAGTGGTACGGAGTGGTGTGCATGGTGCGAAGGTGTGAATGGGGGAAGAGTGGACCCCTTTCACGAGTACCCGGGGCGGGTAGTGTAAGTGTTAGGTAGAGGGTATAGGTAAATTGTGGTTGGATATTGGCATTTGTGGTGCGGTTGCAGAATGGTATTGTGGATGGGTGCATTAGTGTTGTGGAAATGGCTGGGCGTGTAGCCTGTTAGTGTGTGTAGTTGGTTGGGCACTCCACCACTGTGAGGTTGTCGGCCAGGTGAGGCCGCAGGTGGGCTCTGGGAGCCGGTAGAGTTGTGGATGGGGCCCGAGGATCCGGAGGATGGACCCGGGTAGCCCAGTGCCAGAGAGGGCACCGAGTGGGGAGAGTGCCAGAGGGCCTTCCCCAGGTAGTTAGGTTAGGGTAAGGAGCAGGTAAGCTCGGAGGCAACTGCAGTGGTGGAGGTGTGCAGGTGGGTAGACCCACTGGGAGAGGTACACGTCGCAGCCCAGAAATTGTACGAGGGTACCGGGAGATGAATCGGGGGAGTGAGACCCCAAATTGAAGAGCACCACAGTTTGGCCAATGGGAATTGGTTTTTAGAACCCATAGTGTAAGAGGGCCAATGGTTTGGCCGGAGAAAGACCCCGGGTAGTGTAAAGTTGTTAAAGTCACTTAGGAAATAGTTAGGATTGATGAACCTGTCGCACCATACGCAGCCACTTGCCTGTGGTGATGATGATGACTCCACACCTGTGTTTTCTTTGTTTTGTTGCAGGAAAAGAGATTGCTGTGGATTTGTGAGACGCATCACGACGTGGATGAGACATTGGGGTGATTCCATCTCTCCCTCCCTAGGAGGGACTGATGATGAATTGGTAATGGCAAATTTTGATGAGAGTTGAAAATGGCAAATTTGATTGGTTAGGAGGGAGAGAAGACGAATTTGGTATATGGGAGGAACGGGGAAGACAGTAGGGATGTTTGTTGATTTGTAAAGTAGATGTTTATGGGTAGTGTTGTGATTTGTGGATACAGTAAGGGGTAAGGGAGGGGCCATGTAGGTTACCTGGTGGGGGGGGGGGGGGCGTACGATAGGAACGTACCTGTCTCACCTGGTTCCCATGTGCCCCCAGTGTGCATCATCTTGTATTGCGTGCACTTTTGCGCCCTTACCACCTTACTCACTTGTCTGCTTCTTTTGTCTCCCACCTCCGAGGATCTGGCTTTGGGGTAGAGAGAGAGGAGAGAGAGGTGCTGGCTTCGCAGTTGTGGGCCTGCACTTTCGCTGCTTGCTGCTTGGATCGATACACCATATGGACCGCAATGTTTGTGGCCACCCACAATGGACCGCAGTTCTTTTGCGGCCAAGCACCACCCGGGGAAGGACCTATGGGTCAACGTGGCACCTATGCCATACAAGGTGAACCACTAACAGTTGGCCCCCTGACGGCCACAATATAGAAATGGATGCGGGTGGCACCTTTCTTTATTTTTTGAAAGAGGCAAGAACACCAAGTGCACCACACGAAGGCAAGACCAGCGGCAGAACATCGGCCGGCTGCGACACCACCGGTGATTTATAAACACTTTATTGGTGCACCGGATGGTGCTCACTGTGTGATGGGGTGGTGCTTGATGCTGGAAAGGGTGCTCTGCACGTTATTAAAGGCCGTAGGCCACAGAGCACTCGTGGGTTGGTGTATCGATGCTTGCATGCGTGCTCTCTCTGTGCATAACATCTGCATGTGTTCCTCCAAAAACAGGTCCTGGATCGTAGTGTAAATATCAGCGTAGTCTTGTAAATAATGCTCCCTACCGGCTGTATGTTTAGTTTGCGAATTCTTTCCGGATTCGGTTATCCTGTGGGTGTGTTTCTGTGAGGAGAAGGGTGCAACGTCGCAGGGGGACATATTTACTCATTTGTGAATATCTGTAAAACTGTCGCACTCAGGGTAGAGTTAATAGTAGAGGGAACTACATTGCGTGCCACACTAAAGTAGGTAATAATTTATCGGGTCGGGACGCCCCGAGGGTAGAGAAGGGTGCAATGTTGCGAATATGGAATTTGGCCTCCATATCCGCTTGTAAATATTTCCCCTATTTCCCCAATACTCCCCAACTATCCCCAATCCCCCATTCCCTAGTCCCATTGTCTGTAAACAACACTCTGTAGAACCGACCTTCCCCTTTTTCCCCCATTAAATGTCGTGCCCAGGGCCACCGCACCACACGTAGACCACTTTCGGACATCTTGCTAGTTATTCTTAGTCTATGTCAGTTAAGGCCTCGTTTCCATTAATTATGACTCTTCGTTGCACCAGAATGTGATTATATGGCACCAGTAGTGAGTTTAGGACCTTTCCCATACCTCCTCCCATCTTCTTCCCCGTCTACAACAACAGAGGGGCGCTGCGCGGGGGGGAGTGTGCGTCCTCCCACCGGCTCGGTTAGCCGCCATCGACAATGCGCTCCAGACAATGCGCTCCAGACCATGCGCTCCACGGGGTTACCACGAAGGGGCTCCTTGTCAGCTCCTCGTCAGGGGCGGAGCCGGTAACCCCCCCCCCCCCCCGCACGCACCCAATGAGAAGCAACGTGCCGATTCCACGAGGCGGAGCTAACGAGCGGAGGGCGTGTCATTCCCCGCCGGATATACGCGGCCCCGCGCCGGATGTGACGTGAGATGCGCCCCCAGCTTGAAGAAGAGCAAGTGACTACCTCCGAGCGCTGCGACCTCCCCGCATCTTTGGACCGGACCGGACCGAGTCGATTCTCCCTGAGCCCAGGTGCACCTGGAGCCATCAATACCCGCTTTCCTGCCATCAATCCCCGTGTGAGTCAGCCTTGTCCCGTTTACCTGTCGTCTGTTGGGGTTAATATAAGGTTGTGTCTAAGTGCCCACCTTTCTGTGCTGTCCCTCTCGTCCCTGTAATCTGACCTTCCATAACGAATATAACCTCCTCCGGAGGTCTTGAGAACTGAACCCTTGGAGTCGTGTCATTTAATCCCAGCCGTGTGTCTGTTCCTTCATTGACCTAGCATCGCGCGACTAGTCAACGTTCGGGTGTAACATCGAGTATAATCTTGTGCAGACGTGGTCATCCCAAAACCGCTCGGTGAATAACATCTAAGCCACGTCTGTAACAATATATATATATATATATATATATATATATATATATATATATATATATATATATATATATATATATATATATATATATATATATATATATATATATAGAGTGGGGTTTGACACACCCTCCTTTTTCCCTCGCTGACGTCACTCCCTGACCAATCCTGACGTCCCATTACATCTTCCCATGGCCCCTTAACCAGTCACGATGATCGGGGCATGGTTTCCCCATGATGAGTCATCAAGGCAGAGTCCAGCCACCATTTGGGAATATTCGATGAGGCGGGGTTTATTTGCCAACCAGAAAATGTTCCGTCAACGTCAAAACCGTGAACTCTGTCAGCCTGATGATGTTGTGGGCGAATGGTGGCCCTTTTTAGATGAAATAAAAACGTCGGGGAAAATCACAGGAGGAAATTACATCCTTGGAATTATTAATCTTGAGCCCCAGAACTAATTAACACAAAAGCCACGCCCCTTATGGCGACATGCAAACACTCCGAAGCTCAATGTTTACGCTCCTTACGAAACATCGAAATGGGCTTTCTGTGTGTCATGTGGTGCATGTGAAACTAATTCATCCCCCCTTTCCTCTGAGATTCATCCCAACCCCCACAAATGTAACAATATGAAAGCACAACAGTTAGATGGTTATAAAATGGAAGCACAATTGTGATAATGTCAGCACAATAATTACATATAAAATGTAATCACAATCACAATCTTTACAATAAAATGTAATCACCAGAGTTAGTTAGTTCTAAAATGTAAGCACAATCGTTAGTTATAAAATGTGATCACAATAGTTAGTTCGCTATAATATGCAAATACAATCGTTAGTAATAAAATGTAATCACATTCGTCAGTTAGTTATAATATGCAAGCACAATCGTTAGTGATAAAATGTAATCACAATAGTTAGTTATTTATAATATGTAAGCACAACAGTTAGTTATAAAATGGAATTACAAGAGTGAGTTAGCTGTAATATTGTTATGTTTGTGGGGGGTAGTGATACTTAGTCCAGGTAGATTGCATAGGTAGTGTTCTCCGACTGTCGTGAAAAAGAAGAAACCCATGTAATAAGTAGGGATCCGGTAGACAGTGTGTCGTGTCAGTGTATCTTCGTCCCCATCAGAGGAGTGGGGCTTGTTAATTAGTGAGGGATTATGGGTAATTGATTACCTGTTTGTAATTGCCTCTAATTTATTCCTTTGTTCCTAAAAACACCACACTATACACCTCGCTAGAATTGCGCATTTAATCACACTAATTAAAAACCTACCGGAAGCCAGGCATGAAACATTGTCATGGATAACACCGACTTGGTAAGTGCACAGGACAGGCAGCTCCGTGGAGACGCACCCAAAGAACGGTGATTGGGCAGGGGATTTGATTGGCACAAGCACGGGTAAGATAGAACTTGCTGATAGGAGCAGAGACGGAGATGTGGCGAGATGACGTCAGACCCGCGGATACAAAATAGTTGTAGCACGGATATTTTTCCTTCTCGGTTTTGGCCTGGTAGCGAACGGTTGTTATTGCCTGTCTTGCGCCTGCTCGTTCTGGACTTTGTTGGTGAATGATCGCATTTCGGTCTCTCTGTCAGCATCACATTTTTATCTCTCTCCACATCGACGTCCTTCTGGTTCTTCTCTCGTCGTGGAGCTCACCGTGAACGGCCGTGTTAGGACATGTTGCTGGTGGTCGTGAGGAGGAAGAGCCACGGGTCAGGAACTGTGGTTTTTCCGTGCGGAGTTCGTGAGGATAGGCGTGGCTGAAAGAGCAAGCTGCACACCACCCATTCGCTTCATGCTGAAGGCCTACTTCGTGCCAACGGGCGTGGCCAAGTGAACGGGGCCATACTGAGGCCTTTTTCCCGCCAAGGCGGGAGCCGCGTCCGGATTGTGCGCTCGGGGCCTGGACGATTCCTGGCGAGACACACCAGCCGAGTTGAGCTAAGTGCCCACTAAAATTACACATTTATTTTCAGTTCTTTTATCCCTTGCCTGTAGTCGGGTCTGTCTGGGAGCACTCCATTTAGGAATTTCGTTTTATTTTGCTGTGTTTTATTTGGATACCGGCATTTTTTAAAATAAAGCCAGCATTTATTTTTGTACAACAAATCCTGATTCGGCTCACATTATTTGACAGGGTGAAGACTGCCGGTGGGATCCGTGAAGGTATGCGCTCCGGCTTCTCCCCCACTTGCCCCCACGGGTATTCTCCGCTATATTTTGACTGAACATCTTGGAGTTAAAGCCCGTTTGGAAAATCCGTTTCCTTGGAAGATTTTAATCACCAGGATTGCGACAATATGTAAGCACAATAAATAGTTATAAAATGTAATCACAATAGTTAGTCATAAAACTATTGTGGCTTGGCATGGGATGGTGGGTGGGGGGATGGGGTGCATGGTGCTGGGGGTCAGGGGGGTATGTCGGCCAAATATATTTTGTGCTCTGATTGAATATATACTGTAAATCAGAAATCAGAACCCAACACATAAAAATAAAAAGGAACTGAGTACAAATTTATATTTATTTTAAATTATCAGTTAGAGCTGGATGGGAAGGTCAATACAAATTTATCAAAAACTGGATGGGAAAGTCGAACTTCCAGCCACATAGAGCAGATGTGCTCCCAATACACCACCTCCCAAAGACTTCCGGGCAGGTTTTTCGGAGGTATCGTGTATTTTCCCCATATCACGATCTACATCTCAATTGATCAAAGCAAAGTAACAATAAAAGTCGCGCTGATGAATACAGGTAAGTCACGGATGTTTCTTCTGTTAGTTTTAAATACACAAACAACAAGACGGCATTGTTGAGGATAATTTGAAGAAGATATTTGGTCACAAATGTGCATCCATAACCACATACATTTGCTCCATTTTATAACAATAGAGCAAACGTAAATGTTTATGTTTGTTTGTGTATTTGTGACCAAAACGTCTTCTTCTTCCTCAAATAAAGAAAGAACAAGTACAAAAAGTTTTAATTCAAACAAAAGCCGCGTCGATGTTACCCAATGCCTTGATGCAGCTGTGCCTATAACATCGATGTTATAGGCACAGGACATTCCTATTGATTCGATTACTTGATGTTATTTTTGTGCAAAGTGAAAATATATCTCGGCAATTTCACATGTGTGGCGACGAATTTTTAATATACCTCGGCATTTTCCCATCTGTTATTTCAGGCGGTGTATGACTGACCATGCCGGATTTAAAAAAAAAAAATCTCGGCAATTTCCCGTGTGTGGCGACACGTGTTCGAAGCTATGCTCCTCTCTCCACATTATTGTGACGACGTATAAATTAAATATTTCATCGTGACGATTGTCATCAAATGGACGAATTTTTAATATATCGGCATTTTCCCGTCTGTTATTTCAGGCGGTGTATGATTGACCATACCGCGATTTTAAAAAAATATATCTCGGCAATTTCCCGTATGTGGCGACACGTGAACGAAGCTATGCTCCTCTCTCCACATTATTGTGACGACGTATAAATTAAATATTTCATCGTGACGATTGTCATCAAATGGACGAATTTTTAATATATCTCGGCATTTTCCCGTCTGTTATTTCGGGCGGTGTATGACTGACCATGCCGCGATTTAAACAAAATATATATATCTCGGCATTTTCCCGTCGGTTATTTCGGGCGGTGTATGACTGACCATGCCGCGATTTAAACAATATATATATATCTCGGCATTTTCCCGTCTGTTATTTCGGGCGGTGTATGACTGACCATGCCGCGATTAAAAAAAAAAATATCTCAATGGACTTGAAGTTACAGGCCTTTGAGAATTCATTTCGTTCTATAAAGGGCAACTTTCACCGGATTTTCTTCCCGTTCTTTTTCAACCGAGTCTAAAACTATGTTAGCGACTGTGAAAAATGAAATGATATATCGAATTTGATTTGAAATAAAACTGTGTGAGAGAGGAAGACACCACGGGCCTACAAAACAGGCCTCAAAGCTATGCAAGTTAATAAAATGGTGGATATTTGTTTATATGAAGCCTCTCCCAAAATGCGTGGAGCTATGGTTCCCAGAATGGGTGGAGCTTTGAGGTTTTGTCTTCTCTGCAAGAACAAGAAGAAGAAGAACAAGAAGAACAACAACAACAACAGCAGAGGGCACTCTATGACCAGCGTCTGCGACGCGGCTAAAAAAAAAACACTTGGAAAACTTAATTATGTTCTGTTGGAATATACCTTTTGACCCTTCACACTGCTGACACCCCTCAGACCTTTTTTTTTTTTTTTTTGTATACAAGATCGAGGCTCGTGAAAGAGCGAACATTAATCACACAGAAAGACAAACCGACACATAAAACATATAACATCGGGAGCGGTAGACAAGATGGGGAGAGAGGGGGAAGGACACAAACACAACATTTGAGAGCAGGGACCGAGAGACATGGAGACATCGAGAGATCTGAGAGAGGGCGAGGGCTTTGGGGGGGGGGGGGGCATGGGAAGGGGGCGGTGGGAGAGGTATAAAACATATGGACACTGCCAGGACTTCCAGGAAAGAAGTTGGAATTTCAAACAAGGTGGATCTGGGGTGAATTAGCGGGGGTAGAAAAGATCAAGGTTTTGGATGGGGGAAGATAAGAGATGGTGGTGAACAGCTGTTTTAAAGACCTGGAGGGAGGAGTGGGATTGAAGGGAGTGAGGGAGTTTGTTCCAGAGGCGGGAGAAAAGAGGAATGAAAGAGTGAAGGTGAGCAGAGAGCCGAGATTTCGGCAGTTTAACCATCAGAGGGTTGCTGGCAGATCTTGTGCGACCTGTAGGAATATTTGGGGGACAGAGCACAGAGAGAGCTGGGGGTGCAAGGCCGGAGAGGAGTCGGTAGAAGACAGAAAGACCACCTACCTGCCTGCGGTGAGTGAGTGAAAGGCCCTCAGAGATAGCTTCATCGCGGGAGATTCCAATAATTCTGAAAGCTTTGGTTTCAACAGCGTGAAGCCGAGCTAGGTGTGAGGCAGGAGCACCGGCCCATAGGGGAGAACAGTATTCCATTGAGCTGCGGATGAAAGCCTTGTATGTGGTGAGGAGCTCAGGTGTGCCGAGGAAGGACTTCGCACGACGGAGGATGCCCAGTCGGCGACTGGCTTTGGAGGCCAGCTTGGAAATGTGGTTTTCCCAAGAAAGATCATGGCAGATAGTGAGACCCAAAATCTTGAGCGACAGAACTTCTTGGAGAGGATTGTTGAGAAAGTAGATGGGAGGGTTGTCCAGTCGATCTTTTCGGAGAGACATAGTAAGAGTGTGAGATTTGTCAGGATTGAAAGACATGTTCCACTTGTTTGACCAGTCTGTGATTTTGTCCAGGTCTTCAGAGAGTGAGGAGGCAGCAGACTGCCGATCTGAGGGAAGAGGAATGGAGCGGCAGAGAGTGGAGTCATCAGCAAAGAGATAGAGAGGATTTTCGAGAGAGTCAGAGAGATCATTGATGAAGACCAGAAAAAGCACGGGGCCCAGAACACTGCCTTGGGGAACTCCAGCCTGAACAGGAAGAGGAGATGAGAGAAACCCATTCAGGGCCACACGTTGACGACGACTAGAGAGGAAGTCCGCCAGCCATGCGTGGAGATTTCCATGGATACCAAAGGAGGAGAGTTTGGTGAGCAGAGCGGGGTGCCAGACCGTGTCGAAGGCACGTGATATGTCGAGGGAGACAGCTCTAATTTCCTGTTTGGCAGGAACGATCCTTTAAGACCCCAAGACCCTTGAGACCACCAACAACCCTGAAGACCCAAAATACCTTCAAAGACTACAAAAACCCAAAATACCATGAAGACCTAAAACAACCCAAAGGCCCAAAACACCCCGAAGGCCCAAAACACCCTGAAGAGCCAAAATACACTGAAGACAACAAAAATACCCTGAAGACTCAAAACACCATGAAGACCCAAAACACCCCGAAGAGCCAAAAGACCCAAACACTCGTGCTTTTTATTGTAAGGCAGTTGCAGTAGAAGTACATGGAGAAGAGGAAGAAGGTGTTGCTTGGGTTTGTTGATCTGGAGAAAGCATTCGATAGGGTTCCACGTGAAGTAGTGACATGGGCGTTGAGGAAGTTAGGAGTGGAGGAATGGTTGATCAGAGTTGTGAAGGCAATGTACAAAAGAGCACACGCAGCTGCAAGGATGAAGGACGGGAACAGTGGTGAGTTTGATGTGAAGGTGGGAGTGCATCAGGGATCAGTACTAAGTCCACTACTATTTGTACGTGTGATGGAGGTGCTGGCTCGGAACGTAAAGGAGGGCACTGCATCATGGGCACAACCACATTCTCAGCAACAACACAAACCAGCAGGGAGCACTGCATCATCGGCACAACCACATTCTCAGCAACAACACAAACCAGCAGGGGGCACTGCATCAACGGCACAGCCACATTCTCAGCAACAACACAAGCCAGCAGGGGGCACTGCAATCATCGGCACAACCACATTCTCAGCCATGACACAAACCAGCAGGGGGACTTGCATCAGCGGCACAGCCACATTCTCAGCAACAACACAAACCAGCAGGGGGCACTGCAAACATCGGCACAACCACATTCTCAGCCATGACACAAACCAACAGGGGGCACTGCAATCAGCGGCACAGCCACATTCTCAGCAACAACACACACCAACAGGGCGCACTGCAATCAGCGGCACAGCCACATTCTCAGCAACAACACAAACCAACAGGGGGCACTGCATCATCGGCACAGCCACATTCTCAGGAACAATACAAACCAACAGGGGGCACTGCAATCATCGGCCCAACCACATTCTCAGCAACAATACAAACCAACATGGGGCACTGCAATGAGCGGCACAGCCACATTCTCAGCAACAACACAAACCAACAGGGGGCACTGCAATCATCTGCACAGCCACATTGTCAGCAACAATACAAACCAACAGGGGGCACTGCAATCAGCGGCACAGCCACATTCTCAGCAACAACACAAACAGCAGGGGGCACTGCATCAACGGCACAGCCACATTCTCAGCAACAATACAAACCAACAGGGGGCACTGCATCAGCGGCACAGCGACATTCTCAGCAACAACACAAACCAACAAGGGGCACTGCATCATCGGCACAGCCACATTCTCAGCAACAATACAAACCAATAGGGGGCACTGCAATCAGCGGCACAGCCACATTCTCAGCAACAACACAAACCAACAGGGGGCACTGCATCAGCGGCACAGCGACATTCTCAGCAACAACACAAACCAACAAGGGGCACTGCATCATCGGCACAGCCACATTCTCAGCAACAACACAAACCAACAAGGGGCACTGCATCATCGGCACAGCCACATTCTCAGCAACAACACAAACCAACAAGGGGCACAGCATCATCGGCACAGCCACATTCTCAGCAACAATACAAACCAACAAGGGGCACTGCATCATCGGCACAGCCACATTCTCAGCAATGATACAAACCAACAGGGGGCACTGCATCATCGGCACAGCCACATTCTCAGCAACAATACAAACCAACAGGGGGCACTGCAATCATCTGCACAACCACATTCTCAGCAAAAATACAAACCAACAGGGGGCACTGCAATCAGCGCAACAGCCTCGCTCTCAGCAACAACACAAACCAACAGGGGCACTGCATCATCGGCACAGCCACATTCTCAGCAACAATACAAACCAACAGGGGCACTGCAATCAGCGGAACAGCCTCGCTCTCAGCAATGATACAAACCAACAGGGGCACTGCATCATCGGCACAGCCTCATTCTCAGCAACAAAACAAACCAACAGGGGGCACTGCAATAATCTGCACAGCCACATTCTCAGCAACAATACAAACCAACAGGGGGCACTGCATCAACGGCACAGCCACATTCTCAGCAATGATACAAACCAACAGGGGCACTGCATCAGCGGCACAGCCACATTCTCAGCAATGATACAAACCAACAGGGGCACTGCATCAGCGGCACAGCCACATTCTCAGCAATGATACAAACCAACAGGGGGCACTGCATCATCGGCACAGCCACATTCTCAGCAATGATACAAACCAACAGGGGGCACTGCATCATCGGCACAACCTCATTCTCAGCAACAATACAAACCAACAGGGGGCACTGCATCATCGGCACAGCCACATTCTCAGCAATGATACAAACCAACAGGGGGCACTGCATCATCGGCACAGCCACATTCTCAGCAATGATACAAACCAGCAGGGGGCACTGCATCATCGGCACAGCCACATTCTCAGCAACAATACAAACCAACAGGGGGCACTGCATCATCGGCACAGCCACATTCTCAGCAATGATACAAACCAACAGGGGGCACTGCATCAGCGGCACAGCCACATTCTCAGCAATGATACAAACCAACAGGGGGCACTGCATCAGCGGCACAGCCACATTCTCAGCAATGATACAAACCAACAGGGGGCACTGCGTCATCGGCACAGCCACATTCTCAGCAATGATACAAACCAACAGGGGGCACTGCATCATCGGCACAACCTCATTCTCAGCAATGATACAAACCAACAGGGGGCACTGCATCAGCGGCACAGCCACATTCTCAGCAATGATACAAACCAACAGGGGGCACTGCATCATCGGCACAGCCACATTCTCAGCAATGATACAAACCAACAGGGGGCACTGCATCAGCGGCACAGCCACATTCTCAGCAATGATACAAACCAACAGGGGGCACTGCATCATCGGCACAGCCACATTCTCAGCAATGATACAAACCAACAGGGGGCACTGCATCATCGGCACAGCCACATTCTCAGCAATGATACAAACCAACAGGGGGCACTGCATCAGCGGCACAGCCACATTCTCAGCAATGATACAAACCAACAGGGGGCACTGCATCAGCGGCACAGCCACATTCTCAGCAATGATACAAACCAACAGGGGGCACTGCATCATCGGCACAGCCTCATTCTCAGCAATGATACAAACCAACAGGGGGCACTGCGTCATCGGCACAGCCACATTCTCAGCAATGATACAAACCAACAGGGGGCACTGCATCATCGGCACAACCTCATTCTCAGCAATGATACAAACCAACAGGGGGCACTGCATCAGCGGCACAGCCACATTCTCAGCAATGATACAAACCAACAGGGGCACTGCATCATCGGCACAGCCTCATTCTCAGCAATGATACAAACCAACAGGGGCACTGCATCAGCGGCACAGCCACATTCTCAGCAATGACACAAACCAGCAGGGGGCACTGCATCAGCGGCACAGCCACATTCTCAGCAATGACACAAACCAGCAGGGGGCACTGCATCAGCGGCACAGCCACATTCTCAGCAGACACAAACCGGCAGGGGGCACTGCATCATCGGCACAACCTCATTCTCAGCAACAATACAAACCAACAGGGGGCACTGCATCAGCGGCACAGCCACATTCTCAGAAATGATACAAACCAGCAGGGGGCACTGCATCATCGGAACAGCCTCGCTCTCAGCAATGATGCAAACCAGCAATCACAGGCTGCACTGATGACCCATCAACTAAACACAGCAACAGCCACATGTCCACAATCTTCGGTGGTTCTCAACCCTCAAGTGACGTTCCATCACCATTGGCGTTTAACCCAATTTCAAGATTCGGAATCAATCTCCTCGCCAAGTCCTCTACACACCTTGAGGAAGGTGTATATCCTAGCTTGGCATGTCAATCCTCCGTTTTTCCTCCTCGTTTTTATTCACGATTAAATATTTTTGTGAATAAAACTTTTAAATTCGAAGTAACGAGGATAATATGCGATGGGATGAGATAACGATCGAGAGGATTCGATGGAAGTGGAAGTAACATGGGAATGCAAAGAGAGGAAGAAGAGGCTGAGTGGATCAAACGTCGATCTGGTTTACGGGAAATGCGCGGCGACAGAAACGTTTTACAAAGTAAGTCGGACCGTGGATAGTGAAAGAGTTGTGGAGATTTCGCGTTTTTAACATCTTCATGAGTCGAGGAAGAATTGTGGAGATTTGGGGTTTTAAACATCTTTGTGAGTAGAGGAAGAGTTGTGGATATTTCGGGTTTTAAACATCTTCATGAGTTGAGGAAGAGTTGTGGAGATTTCGGGTTTTAAACATCTTTGTGAGTAGAGGAAGAGTTGTGGAGATTTCGAGTTTTAAACATCTTCGTGAGTAGAGGAAGAGTTGTGGAGATTTCGGGTTTTAAACATCTTCGTGAGGAGAGGAAGAGTTGTGGAGATTTCGGGTTTTAAACATCTTCGTGAGTGGAGGAAGAGTTGTGGAGATTTCGGGTTTTAAACATCTTTGTGAGTAGAGGAAGAGTTGTGGAGATTTCGGGTTTTAAACATCTTTGTGAGTAGAGGAAGAGTTGTGGAGATTTCGGGTTTTAAACACCTTTGTGAGTAGAGGAAGAGTTGTGGAGATTTCGGGATTTAAACATCTTTGTGAGTCGAGGAAGAGTTGTGGATATTTTGGGTTTTAAACATCTTCGTGGGTAGAGGAAGAGTTGTGGAGATTTCGGGTTTTAAACATTTTCATGGGTAGAGGAAGAGTTGTGGAGATTTCGGGTTTTAAACATCTTCGTGAGTCGAGGAAGAGTTGTGGAGATTTCAGGTTTTTATCTTCGTGAGTGGAAGAAGAGTTATGGAGATTTCTGGTTTATATCGGTCTATATACGTGTTAAGATAGATTTATTGTGACGTTTTTTTCTGGTCTAAACAAATCACAAACTGGTCAAACACTTGAAATATGTCCTTCAACCTGACAAATCTTTCTCTGTCTGTCCCGTCTGGCAACCTCTTCCCCCCTCACATTTTGAATTTCGGGATTTACCGATTCTTCTTGCGCTTTAAAGACAAGATGGAAGGGAAGAGAATGGTGTGAGAATGGTGAAGGGTAGGCAGGGACAGAAATACAAGTTTGTGTGGCAAGGGTGCCTGGAGGGCGTGAATGGTGTTGGTGTCCTGTTTTCTGAGGAGTTTGTAGACAGTGTGGTGAGTGTGACGAGAGTGAGTCAAAGGTTGATGATGGTGAAAATGATGATTGGAAAGCTCTTGGTGAACGTCATCTCGGGATGATTGGACTATGCTCCGCAGGTCAGTCTGAGCGATGAAGAGAAGGACAAGTTCTGGTGGCTGATGGAAAATGTGAAAGATGAGGAAGTTGTTGTGGTGGGAAGAGACCTAAATGAACATGTGGGAAGGAGTATGGACGGTTTTGAGGGAGTTCATGGGGGTTACGGATATGGTGTGAGGAATGGAGAAGGTGAAAGGATTTTGGAGTTTGCTGATGGAGCTGATTTGTTGATCAGCTTGTTCCAGAAATCAGATACTCAGTTCCAGAAAGAGGATAATAAGCTTGTTACATACACGTCAGGTGGGTCAACAACAACCGTTGACTTACCTGATGGTGCGTCGGCGAGATAGGGGGAACCTCCGGGACACAAAGGTGATCCCGGGGGAGGAGGCTGTTTCACAGCACCACTTGGTTGTCTGCGACATAAGGGTGAAAGGTGCGAGGAGAGCTCGGTGGGTGAAGTACCAACCGAGAATGAAGGTGTGGAGGTTGAAAGAGGTGACGACAAGGGAGGTATTAAAAGAGAGGCTGAGTATGGTCGAGGATGATGTGGTTGAGCTTGAAAGTGGTTGGAAGTCAATGAAAGATGGAAATCTGTTGGGAGCCGTTGGTGAGGTATGTGGATGGACAAAAGGACCACCGAGGTACTCGGAAACATGGTGGTGGGATGATGAAGTTGGAAAGAAGATTAACGAGAAGAGGAAGAAGTTCAAGGAGTGGCAGAAGGCGAAGGGTATGGGGGCAGAAGAGGCAGAGCATGAAAGTTCTAAGGCAGCCAAGAAGGCTGCAAAGAAAGAGGTAGCAAAGGCGCAGGAGACATGAAGGAAAATGTTCGGAGAAAGCTTGGATTTGGAAAAGGGTCAGAGAGAGGTATTCAGGATTGCAAAACAGATAGCGAATGAGAGGTGTGATGTGATGGGGGTGAGTTGCTTGAAGGATGAAGTGGGACAAATCGTTGTGGACCCAGATGGAATTAAAGGAAGATGGAAAAGATATATGGAAATGCTGTTGAATACAGAGAATGAATGGGATGGCAACATAGAGAGTAACCCAGTTTTAGGACTGGCAGAGAAGATAACTGAGAAGGAAGTTGAGGAAGCGATAAAAGCAATGAAGAGTAGAAAAGCGGGAGGGCCGACGGGAGTTGTGGGAGATATGTTGAAGGCAGCGGGAAGTTGGGGTGTGAAGAGAATGACAGAGATCTTTAATCTGGTGGTGAAAGAAGGTCGCATTCCAGTGGATTGGGAACTGAGTACCCTCGTCCCTCCACACAAGGGGAAAGGTGACCTTCCGGACTGTGGCTCGTATTGAGCGATTATGTTATTAGAGCATGGAATGAAGATATTGGAAAGGGTGTTGGAGAAGATGATAAGGAAGAAAGTGAAGATCGACGAAATTCAATTTGAATTTATGCCAGGAAGGGGAACGACAGACGTGCTTTTTATTGTGAGGCAGTTGCAGGAGAAGTAAATGGAGAAGAGGAAGAAGTTGTTTGTTGGGTTTGTTGATCTGGAGAAAGCATTCGATCGGGTTCCACGTGAAGTAGTGACATGGGCATTGAGGAAGTTAGGAGTGGAGGAATGGTTGATCAGAGTTGTGATGGCAATGGACGAGAGAGCACACGCAGCTGCAAGGATGAAGGACGGGAACAGTGGTGAGTTTGAGGTGAAGGTGGGAGTGCATCAGGGGTCGGTACTAAGTCCACTACTGTTTGTACCTGTGATGGAGGTGCTGACTCGGAACGTAAAGGAGGGTTTACCGTGGGAGTTGTTGTGTGCAGATGATCTGGTGTTGAATGCGGAGATTATGGATGGACTGAAGGAGAAGATGAACAATTTGAAGGAATGTTTGGAGGCGAAAGGTCTGAAGGTGAATATCAGAAAGACAAAGGTGATGGCAAGTGGTAAAGCATGTGGTGAGGTGGAAAGAACTGGGAAGTGGCCCTGTGCTGTGTGTAGGAAGGGTGTCGGATTGAGCTCCATTCAATGTACAATGTGCGCTGAGTGGGTTCATAAAAAATGTTATGGTCTGAGAGGGTCATTAACTAGTGTGGCAGCGACATTCAAGTGTAAAGTGTGCACAGAGGAGCTGCAGATGGAGGAAATGTTGAGTTGGATCTTGGAGATGGCGTGAAGCTGGAAGGTGTGAAAACATTTTGCTGCCTCGGAGACATGCTGAATGGAGTAGGTGGATCAGACTTGGCGACTGTTGCTGGAGTGAGATGTGCATGGAAGAAGTTTCTGGAACTGAGTGACGTGCTGACGAGGAGGGGAGTGTCGTTGAAGCTGAAGGGAAAGGTCTATGCTGCACGTGTGAGAAGTGTTATGATTTATGGGAGCGAGACATGGGTAATGAACGTGGAGCAGCAATGAAGGGTGGAAATGCGAATGGTTCGGTGGATGTGTGGAGTATCGTTGAGAGAGAGGAAGACAAATGATGAATTGCAAAAGATAATGGGAATAGAGCCTGTGATGGATGCTGTGAAGAGAAACAGTTTGAGATGGTTTGGTTACGTGTTGAGGAAGGATGAAAGTTACTGAGTGAGAAGAGTGATGGAAATGAATGTAAAAGGAAGTAGAAGATGGGGAAGACTGAGAAAGACTTGGCTAAAGATGGTGGAAGAAGAAATATGGGCAAGGGGAGATGCAGAAAATAGTGCAAAATGGAGAAGATTGTCATGGGGACCGCAAGGCTAACCCCCGCTCTAGCAGGGAAAATGGCCTTAAAATGCCTGTTGTTGTTGTTGTTGTTGTTGTTGTTGTTGTTGTTGTTGTTGTTGTTGTTGTTGTTGTGCCTCTTCCTCTAAATGCCTCTTCCTCCTCACATTTTTAATTTTGGGAATTGCCGATTCTTCTTCCTCTTTCCTGTGTAAATATGCTCATTGAATTTCCAAAGTAACTTCACTTTCCTCATGTTCAAACTATCTAATGATACAAATGCTCTTCCTTCAAATATTTAACACTGGTGGTTTAGTATTGCTTGACAGTGTGAATGAATGAATGAATGATCGTTTTGTTTTTAAGGCCATTTTCCCCGCTGTAGCAGGGGTTAGCCTTGCGGGCCCCATGACAATCATGTTTCCCTGTTTGAGGCAATGTTTTTATGGCCGGATGCCCTACCTGGCGCCAACCCTTAGTCGCCTCTTTCGATGCGCAGGGATACGGTGTACCTATTCTAAACCGGGGTACACACCGTGATCATTCATCCCAGCAAGCTGGTGCTCAATTTGCCGACCTCGGAAGGATGAGAGGCTGAGTCAACCCCCCTGGTGGTAATTTAGCGATCGACTGGGATTCGAACCCAGGATCCTAGGATCCCAAGCCGGCACCCTAACCGCTAAGCCAACACCAGGCTGCTTGACAGTGTGATGAACATTAACTGAGTTCCCATGGACACGTTCTAGAGGAATGTTGTTGTTCCATCCGATTTTCTTAAAAGTGGTTTCTTATTTATTACCTGGAAGTTATTGATAATAATAATAATAATAATAATAATAAAGGAGTCTTATATAGCCCCATCAAGCAGAGTAAACTCCCTTCATGGCGCTTTACATTATCATGCGAATGCACACACACAAATATACACACACACACACACACACAGACACACCTTCACTCTTGCCCTATTCCTCTCCTTCCCCATTCAAAACCCACAGATGTGGACTCCCCCTCCTCCTCCCCTCCCTCCCCCGCACATGTACACAGACATACTCTCGATCTCTGTCCCACCTCAAACCAAAGGGAAAACAGGACTTAGACTTTGAAAGACTTGTGAAACAGATAGGTTTTGAGGGAGGTTTTAAAGGCAGGAAGAGAGTCAACATGTCGAACAGAGGAAGGCAAGTCATTCCAGAGCAGAGGTGCAAATTGATGTGGGGAAACTGTCTGCATATCAGCACACCTGTGGCATGGATTACATGTGAGCACAAATACTCCTTCATACACATCCCCTGTGCTCGTGTGTGATAGTCCGGCAGCTAAGCTAAATATAGCATAACAATTGTGCATTTTGTGAGGAAAGCACCAAATTTCGCACACTCGTCGACTATCATATTATGAAAAGATCTGGATATTGGGCCATCTCAGATTCAGAGATTTGATTTTTGCAAGATTTGCAGATTTTGCAGATTTGCAAGCTGAGATTGCAACGCCAGAGACGGCCGACTCCTTCCTGCGAGCTGCCCACGTCACCCGCACAAGAAGAGCTCATCAAATCACTGCAGCGGCACTGCACATCCTGCAACACCGTGCGTATGAACGCCACTGTATGACATATGCTGATGATGCAGAAGACCTGCCTGAGTTTGAAGACTGATGTCACCAGAGAGGAGAAGACATTCCCAACTTTCAGTACTGGGCAACTGTGCTGGAACTAGAGATGTTGGTACTGGTCTACATGCGTTCTCTGCGGCAGGCTTCATTCACGATGTACCTTGATGCCCTGACGGAACTGGTCCCATGGTTCCATGCCTTAGACCACACACACTATGCCAGGTGGGTCCCTGTTCACCTGAGGGACATGGTTGCACTCCCAATGAAGCACCTAGATGGAGCCAGAGAATTCAGGGCTGGCAACGTCACTGTACAGAAGACGAAGAAGGTGTTCTCTTCGATCCCAATCGAATCGAAATCTTGCAAAAATCAAATCTCTGAATCTGAGATGGCCCAATATCCAGATCTTTTCATAATATGATAGTCTACTAGTGTGCCAAATTTGGTGCTTTCCTCACAAAATGCACAATTGTTATGCCAAGTTGCCCCACTATGAGGCCTTCTCACCATTGAATGTCTTCATCATAATATTGCCGAACAGGCACAGATTTTACAAAACTATCTGAACCTTTTAATGTTTTAATATGTGGCCAAATCAACATTCACATCAACATGCAATACAATTGCAGTATTGTCTTAGGACATGCAATTTTGTTTTTTTGGGCGGTCACAGGGTGTGCATTAGTGTGTGGTGAAAGTTTAAAGTTCTGTAACTGATTTAAGCAGAAGATAAGGCCTCAAGTATGGAGGTACTTCACATATTGGCACTTTGTCAGATCAAGGTTCTCAGAGTGGACTAAACCTGAGGAAGAGTGGTATGTTTCCCTCCTCTCTGAAGGTTCACGCACCATGTACACTCAAGTTGGCTGTGAGAAGGATTCCTGTGATGTGCAGCCGGGTTCGGAACAGCCGACAGTGCTGGTGTGTGGAATGAAGGTTGAGGAGCCGGAAGGATTTCCCGAGATTCTGCAGATAAAAATCGAGGATGTGAACTCCTTTGGTCTGGAGGAGGAGGAGGAGCAAAGCGACCAGCCGAATGGTGAGTTGTGGGACTGACATCACTTCTGATGAGATCTGTGTTTGTTTCTTGCGGGGTTTTTTTGTATGCTTGATTGGGGCTCTTGAAAGCCGAGAGCAGAATGGGAAAGAGTAAACGGGATAAAATGAAATGAGGAAACAACAGCAGAGTATAAGCAAGAGGGGCTCATGGGGGGTGGGGGGGGAGGCGGTGGGGGGAAATCTGCACAAAAGTTGAAGGAAACACAGGAAGAAGAGGAAGGGGAAAGAAAGTGTGGATGATGAAACCAATCGGTGAATAAAAAAAAGGTGTGAGGTGAGATGAAGAGTGAGGTGAAAAGAGGTGAAAGAGGAAGAGAAAAGATGTGACAGAGGAAGAGAAAAGACGAGAAAGAGGTGAGGTGAGAGAGGGGGGGGGGGGGTGGGGGGAGGGGGAAATCACAATGACCTGGAAAAAGGGAATTCTTTGGAATGGGGTCACGGGGTGGAAAAGGTCATGGTTGGATGGAGGATGATCTGAGATTGTGATGAACAACTGTCTGGAAGACTTGGGGGGAGGGAAGAATGAGATGGAAGAGAATGTGGAAGTTGTTTTCACAAGTGCGTTTTCACTGTTTTTCTGTATTTTGGGAGTTGCACCAAAAGGGGGTTGCTGGTGGACTTGTTCCCTGCAGAAAGCTAGGGGGAGGCAGGGGTGGGTGTGTGGATGGGAGGGGGGTGAAGAGGCAGGGGATGGTTCGCAATGCATGGAAAAAGCATTTAAGAAATTACCCATAGACTCAGCTTCACTGCGGAAGATTCCAACTCTTTCCAGGCCTTGGTTCCACAGCATCCAGCCCACAGGGTTTGCTGTGTACTTTGAACTGTGGTTCCATCCTCGAGCACAGGAAAATTCTCCTCGTTAGGTGAACTGCATGAGTTGCTGTGTATTTTGAGCAGTGGTTCTGTCTTCAAATGTGAGACAATCCCCTCTTGAGGGCAACTGTGCTCACTGACATTTCCGTGTGGTGAAATTAGTGAAACTATAGCATTGTGGTGGATTATTCACGCATCATTCACATTCGTCTCATGTTGGAGATCATTATTCTCCAACAGTCTTGTCGCCCGTTTGGGAGTCCAAGTCCTTTACAATTCACATGTTTCAAAAGCAAATTGATATATCTCACCAGTCATTGGAGGAACCAACCAATCCGCTCTCACCTCATCAATCATCCCCAGTTGTCACTATCACCAGATATTTAGTCAACCTGAGGCCCTTCTCATCAAAGAAGGCCGAATACAGCAACCAAGAAAAGCTATGCAACATAAGGCCTTCAGTGGGGCTGCTTAACTGATGAATTGTGCCTTTTCCCTTAAAAGCATGAAACTTGGCACATAGCTAGAATACCCCAAAAGAAAGATTTTTAGTCCAGGGGGCATCTCCAATTTCACCCCATATGGCGGCCATCTTGAAATTCAAGATGGCCATCATACAACACCTGTTTTGATGAATATCTCCATAATTAGAACAGATATCAAAATGGTTGAAGTGCCTATACCTACATTTTTAGGGTCTAGGAATCCAATGGCAACATAAAATATTCAATAGTATATGGCAGCCATCTTGAAATCCAAGATGGCCGCCATAACAGACCTGTTTTGATGAATATCTCCATAATTAGAACAGCTATCTAAATGGTTGCAGTGCCTACACCTACATTTTTAGGGTCTAGGAATCCAATGGTAACATAAAATATTAAGCAGTCATATGAAAATATTAATTTTGCATAGTATCATGCATACTGGGAATGCATATAAATACTCTTACCAGGTTGGCATTCTTCAGTGATTAAAAGTGTCTATGACATCGCAGACTGTAACTGTGCCATCTTGTGGTTTTCTAGTCTTTGCTGCATTCTCCATCACATGCGCAGAGAGAAGTACAGGGAAGTGCAGCTTTCTTACACCGGCAACGACCAGTTCATCCTTTTTTGCACCCACACTTAACAAGTTCATTGCAGATCTTTGCAGCCTCTGGAAGTGTTGTCCATATTGGTTTGAACTGGCCAGCAGACGTTTTTTGCCAACCCCATTCAGTGGGGCTTGGTAGATCAGGCTTAGCATGCAATGCTTGTCCCCAGCATAGTGCGCCTTGGTATACTTTTTTTTTTTTTTTTTTTTTTTTTTTTTTGTATACAAGATCGAGGCTCGTGAAAGAGCGAACATTAATCACACAGAAAGACAAACCGACACATAAAACATATAACATAGGGAGCGGTAGACAAGATGGGGAGAGAGGGGGAAGGACACAAACACAACATTTGAGAGCAGGGACCGAGAGACATGGAGACATCGAGAGATCTGAGAGAGGGCGAGGGCTTGGGGGGGGGGGGGGGGCGTGGGAAGGGGGCAGTGGGAGAGGTATAAAACATATGGACACTGCCAGGACTTCCAGGAAAGAAGTTGGAATTTCAAACAAGGTGGACCTGGGGTGAATTAGCGGGGGTAGAAAAGATCAAGGTTTTGGATGGGGGAAGATAAGAGATGGTGGTGAACAGCTGTTTTAAAGACCTGGAGGGAGGAGTGGGATTGAAGGGAGTGAGGGAGTTTGTTCCAGAGGCGGGAGAAAAGAGGAATGAAAGAGTGAAGGTGAGCGGAGAGCCGAGATTTCGGCAGTTTAACCATCAGAGGGTTGCTGGCAGATCTTGTGCGACCTGTAGGAATATTTGGGGGACAGAGCACAGAGAGAGCTGGGGGTGCAAGGCCGGAGAGGAGTCGGTAGAAGACAGAAAGACCACCTACCTGCCTGCGGTGAGTGAGTGAAAGGCCCTCAGAGATAGCTTCATCGCGGGAGATTCCAATAATTCTGAAAGCTTTGGTTTCAACAGCGTGAAGCCGAGCTAGGTGTGAGGCAGGAGCACCGGCCCATAGGGGAGAACAGTATTCCATTGAGCTGCGGATGAAAGCCTTGTATGTGGTGAGGAGCTCAGGTGTGCCGAGGAAGGACTTCGCACGACGGAGGATGCCCAGTCGGCGACTGGCTTTGGAGGCCAGCTTGGAAATGTGGTTTTCCCAAGAAAGATCATGGCAGATAGTGAGACCCAAAATCTTGAGCGACAGAACTTCTTGGAGAGGATTGTTGAGAAAGTAGATGGGAGGGTTGTCCAGTCGATCTTTTCGGAGAGACATAGTAAGAGTGTGAGATTTGTCAGGATTGAAAGACATGTTCCACTTGTTTGACCAGTCTGTGATTTTGTCCAGGTCTTCAGAGAGTGAGGAGGCAGCAGACTGCCGATCTGAGGGAAGAGGAATGGAGCGGCAGAGAGTGGAGTCATCAGCAAAGAGATAGAGAGGATTTTCGAGAGAGTCAGAGAGATCATTGATGAAGACCAGAAAAAGCACGGGGCCCAGAACACTGCCTTGGGGAACTCCAGCCTGAACAGGAAGAGGAGATGAGAGAAACCCATTCAGGGCCACACGTTGACGACGACTAGAGAGGAAGTCCGCCAGCCATGCGTGGAGATTTCCATGGATACCAAAGGAGGAGAGTTTGGTGAGCAGAGCAGGGTGCCAGACCGTGTCGAAGGCACGTGATATGTCGAGGGAGACAGCTCTAATTTCCTGTTTGGCATTGAGGACCTCCATCCATTGTTGAGACAGCAGAAGCAGCATGTCCAGAGTAGAGTGACCTGGTCTGAAACCAAATTGATGATCATAGATCAAGCCATTGGAGAAGAGGAAAGATTTCATATCAGAAGCAATGATGGATTCCATGACTTTGCTGATAATTGGGAGAAGGCTGATTGGTCTGTAGTTGCTAGGATCTGTTTTTGCACCTTTTTTGTGCAAAGCGGTGATGTTGGCTGATTTCCAAGCAGATGGCAGTTGACCTTGAGCAAAAGAGAGGGTGAAGAGAACAGAGAGAGGGTGAGATAGAGCAGCAGAGCAGGATTTTAGGACCCGTGGGCTGATGCCGTCGGGTCCAGTTGCAGAATCAGAGTCGAGGGTTGACAGAAACTTTTCCACCTTGTCAGGAGGAAAGGACACGGAGTCCAGGAGCAGCAGGGTACGACTGGGTATGGTGGGTACAGAGAGGGATGGGTTTGGGACACAAGATTTAGAGGCAAACACAGAGTTGAGGCATTCAGCTTTTTCACGTGCGGAGTCAGCTGTGTAGCCGTTTGAGGTAAGGGAGGGGATGGAGGGGGAACAAACACCAGAAACGGATTTGACCAGACGCCACCAGGATTTGGAAGAGGGAGACAGATAAGAGAGTTCGGTCTTGAGAACAGAGAGATATTGTTTCCTGGCTCTCCTGAGGGTGGACACACACTTGTTTCGGGCTTTGTGAAAGGAAATGAGATTTCCTTCCGTTGGATTTGCTTTCCAGGAGACGAAGGCAAGTTGTTTCTGGGCAACAGCCTCACCACAAGATTCCGTGTACCATGGACGGGAGGAAGGGTATGACAGCTGAAGACGAGATGGGATAAATCTGTGCATGAGAGAGAGCAATTTACTTTGGAAGAATTCCCAGGATGAGTTGATGTCAGAGGTGGTAGAGATGGGCGACCAGTCCAGATGATTGATGGCTGCTTGAAGACCGTGCCAGTTGGCCTGAGTGAAATGCCAGACTCGTCGACGCTGAGCAGGCTCCCTGAGGATGGTCAGCGAGATGTCCACTTTAACAAGGACATGATCAGATGATCCGATCGGAGCAGAAGAAGAGCAGCAGACATTTTCAGGGAAGTTAGTCATAACCAAGTCCAGAAGAGAAGATGTTCCGTTGACTGAGATCCGGGTCGGGAAATTGACAGATTGTGTCAGTCCCAGTGAGTCGCAGAAGTCCTTTGCTGAGGAGCCATGGCTGGTGAGAGAGGTACCCACACCCAGCCAACTGGCATGATGACAGTTGAAATCACCACATATGAGGAAGAGAGAGTTGGGATGAGTAGATAGAAGTTGGTCCATATCATCAGACAGCGAGATGTAGATGGAGTCATCACTGTTTGGTGGACGGTACAACACACATATGAACAAGAGGTGGGAGCGAAGGGGAAGCCGTAGCCAGAGGTATTCCTGGGGGTGAGGTGGAGAGAGTGCAGTGCAGGGCGAGTGAGGAAGAGAGTTTTTGATAAAGATAGCAACCCCGCCTCCAGGACGAGGCTCAGGTCTATCATACCGGAGGAGGGAGTAGCCCGGGAGAGATACTATGGAATCAGAGACATCATAAAGGAGGAAAGTTTCTGTTAAGCAGATCACGTCTGGTTTGACAGAAGCAACCTGTATGGAGAGATCAGTTAAGTTTGAACGAAGGCCCCGGATGTTTGAGGTCCATACCGTTAATGAAGAGGAAGGGGGAGCATCAGATACAGAACAGGGGGGAGGAGGGGTAGGGTAAGATGTGGAAGAGGTGGAAGAGGTAGGGAGAGCTGTTGAAGGTGTGTCAGAGATTTCAGAATAGCTCGGAGAAAGGGAAGGATGGGGCGGACAAAAGGTTTGATGGTGATTGGGTGAGCCACAATGAGGTGTTATTTGAGGAGGGGGAAGAGCGAGGCAGAAGGTTGGGGGAGATGGAGGTGAGAGTTTGAAGGGGGAAGAAGCGGGGAGGACGCTTTGAGGAGGGGGAGTGAGAGGGGGGAAATTGAGAAGCAATGAGGGTGGGGAGATTTGAAGGGGAGGGGTGAGGGGGGAGTTTGGGAGGGAAGGGACAAGGGGAGGGATTTGAAAGGGATGGGATATGGGGGACATTTGGAGGGGAGGGGTGAGGCAGGAGTCTAGGAGGGGAGGGGCGAGGGGGCGTCTTGGCGGGGAGGGGTGAGGGGGTAGTTTAGGAGGGAGGGGGCAAGGGGGGAGATTTGAAAGGGATGGGTGATGGGGAAGATTTGGAGGGGAGGGGTGATGGGGAAGATTTGGAGGGGAGGGGTTATGGGGAAGATTTGGAGGGGAGGGGTGAGATTGGATTTTTGAAAGTGTACGATTTATGGGAAACGAACATTTATTGCAAAATGAGTTTCTTGTGACCTTCGAGTTAAAAATACGTTTAAGGACGCTGGATGGAGGATGGAGTGCAGGAGAGTTTAGGGAATGTAGAAAAAAGGCACTATAGGAGATGGATATTTTTTTTGGGATGAATTGATTTGGTGAGCAAGTCGAAAGCAGCCTTTTAAAGAAGAAGAAGAAAAAGGTGTTATAAAATATGACTGCCCGCTTTACGTGCTGCACAAGGGCATCATGTGTTGGTGGAATTGATTCCACAGGTCTGCCCTTCTTTGCAAACAGTTTCTTTCGTACAATGTTAATGTCAGTAGCAGTACTTGTGCGATCATACAACAGAATAACAAATCTCTCAATGACGTTCATGCAGGTTTCAGTTATCTCTGTGCTCTGGTGGCAAATTTCTGCTAGTACCTCTGTGAGCTCAGGGAATGATTCCCACACATTCCATGCAGTTACCTTTCCACGCCCATTAAACGCTGAAGAAGTGTCACACCCTGTTAGTGCATGAAACATGGGGAGGGCTTTAGATTTCTCAGGGCCAAGAGCTGTGGCTATATCATGTGCAGAGATAAATCGCATGTTCTTGCCTGTCCCAAATTGTAACCATATCATCACTGAAAGCTTCTGGGATGCTGTAACTGCAAGCACGACAACATCTGTGTCCACAGTTTGTATGAGGACCTTACTATGCCCTCTCTGTGTTGCATCAGCAGCATGTAGGAACATCCGACCATCTGCCTCTTCCTGAGTGCACGGGGAGAGTGATTCTAGATCAATGCGTGGTGGAGCAGTAAGAACCTCTGTATCAAGTGTGACAACTAGCTCCTTGCGCTGGTCTTCAAATGATTTAATTGTTTCATTGGAAAGGAAGCTGAAGAGTTCACGCTTGTTTTCATCAACTCGAAGAAAGTTCTGCCACTGTCCAGGAATTGCAACTGAGGTATCTACTCGTCGGCGAACCCCCTTGCCACGCTTTTCACGGGTCATGCTCTTAAGGCTGTCGGGTAGGTAACGGTCCCACAACAGATCAAGTCGGGTTGCAGATTTGTACTGTGAGAAAACAAATGGGATGAAGACCTTTTCGGCATATTCGCCAAATGTTTTGACTGTGCCAACATCGGGCTTTAGCTTTTGAACAATTACTGCCCCGTCAAGTATGACACATGTCACCTCTGGCATCTGTGTGCTTGATGGTGAAAGTTCCTCTAAGCAGTCCAAAAGGTCGCTCTTTGTACCAGGTCGAAGCTTCCCATCCTTGGACAGAGATGGAGGGAAAGATTGATTTTCATGACGGAAAAATTCATCCAGGTTTCCCTCGCGGGTTTGACAGGCAATATAGAGGCGAGAAAACAGTTGAACATCACTCTTCAATGAGGCTACCTTGTGTTTATCTGTCAGCTGGTCTGTTACTGATGAGCTGCCAAACAGAGGTAACTTTTTGCGCAGGACGACATCATTCAAAGGCTTTGAGCGTTCAATCAGCCTCTCTTGCACAAATGACTCCAGAGCCTCCTTTCCCACTTTCTGCACGTCTTTCACACTTTGTACGACTGATGCACTTGCTATATCTTTTGTGTCATGGACCAAAAGGTCAGCGGTTTCTTCAAAAAATGGATTACCTAGCTCCTCGATAACTGATACAAGTGATCTGACATGTTTGTCAAAGGTCATCTGGGTGCTTTTATTCTGATCATGATGCAGTGATGGCGTTTTGCTTTCATGTTGCTCCTGTGCAGTCTCAAACTCATCAATCACCCTTGAGACCTCTGGACCTGCAACCATCCATCTTTGCAGAGCATGGGCATTGTCCAGCAGACCCACAGCTCCTCCATCTCCCTTGATACGTGCATTGTTCTGTTCATGTGCATGATCTGTAGCAATTGAAGTAAATTTGCGTTGGGTCTTTTGTACCGTGAACATGCCAGCTCGGAAATTATCCAGAACTTTATGGTGTGTCTTGTGCAAGTCCATCATATCACGCAAATGGACTGTGACCCATCTTGCATAGTGTGTATGGTCAAGAGCAAAGAACCACGGAAGAAGCTCCCATAAAGCATCTAAGTACATTTCAAAGTCAGCCTCCCTCCTTTGACATCCTCAACGGCGGACACGGTGATGACTTCTAACGGTTACCTCAGAAGCAGATGATTGTCCTGAAATGAGAGAAAAAGAAAACAAAAATAGGTTCATCAAAGGGCATCTGAAATGAGCTTAACAATATAAATACAAATTGCATTTGTTCACGAAAGTGCAGCTTCAGAGATTTCTTGACCACTGAACCAAAACCTAGGCCTGAATATCTTACAATACTCTGATGCATTACATAATACGACGTGAATAAAAATGGTCCCTAGATGGTGGCCATCTTGTGATGCCACACATTAACCAATATTCTACGTTTTCATTTGATCATTGACCCAGAAAATTGGCATCAGCGTTAAAAAAATAATTACTTTCATAGACGCTTTAAATCACAGAAGAATGCCAACCTGGTAAGAGTATTTATGTGCTTTCCCAGTTTGCATGATACTATGCAAAATTAATATTTTCATATGGCCGCCACATACTGCTTAATATTTTATGTTACCATTGGATTCCTAGACCCTAAAAATGTAGGTGTAGGCACTGCAACCATTTAGATAGCTGTTCTAATTATGGAGATATTCATCAAAACAGGTCTGTTATGGCGGCCATCTTGGATTTCAAGATGACTGCCATATACTATTGAATATTTTATGTTGCCATTGGATTCCTAGACCCTAAAAATGTAGGTATAGGCACTACAACCATTTTGATATCTGTTCTAATTATGGAGATATTCATCAAAATAGGTCTTGTATGACGGCCATCTTGGATTTCAAGATGGCCGCCATATTGGGTGAAATTGGGGATGCTCCCTGGACTAAAAATCTTTATTTTCGGGTATTCTAGCCATGTGCCAAGTTTCATGCTTTTAAGGGAAAAGGCACAATCGATCCGAATTTTTTAGCTAAGCCGCCCAGCTACTTTGCTGTTTCAAGCTCCACCCAAATTATTGCACAGTGGCAGGCATTTCGAAGCAGCACAAGTGTTAGACCGTGGGCCGAGCCCCTGTTTTGTTTACTTCCGTGACCCACCTCGCATATCTACCTGCATTTATAATATGTTGTGGAAAAATATTACAGAATTAATATCTGAAACTCGTCAAGCACAAAACTTGCACATATTTTCAAAATGTGGAAAAAACACCCAAAATGTTGACGATCTTTTTAATGAATATTGTCCAATCACAGCACATGTAACATAGGCCACGAGTGGCCGTGAGTGCTAATCAGCCAATCGCGCGCTTCGTTTCAGACTGTACATACAGTGCTGGCACAGCTGTCATGGCGACTCCATGTCGTCAGATGCAGCTATGGATGGCGAAGATTCTGATGTTAGTTCTTCGGGGTTTTGCTTCATGCATGTCGTCAATACGCACAGTAGAGTGATTCCATTATTTAATAATTTAAAATAAGACGAGTCAGGAGACGACGATGGTTCACGAACGAGCGGTATTCAATGACAAGGGACGGACTATAACCGAAACAGGCCCGGACAGGCCAGGCCCGGAAATGTCAAAACGAAGGTTACTGACCTTGAAATGAGATAGAAAATAATGTACAATCAGTTATGAGGTTAGTTAGCTACACAATACCGAAAATTCGGTTCAATTCCGGCAACTTTGAAACTTTGACCTTTGTGACCTTCAAAGGTCAAAGGTCGAAGATTCTGAAATTTGTTGGAAAACTTGTATTTCATGATGTATGTGGTAATATAAGATCATGTACGACATTTCACCCTCTCAAGAAGCGAACAATGTAATAAAACCATCAAAAATCGACTTTTCTAAATTTCGTGATCTTGTGACCTTGACCTTGGGGCGAAAATGAAAAATCGAGCTCCGTGGGGCTAGACAGATGACATTGGCCTAACCAAATACTGAAACCCCTGTCAGATTCCACCAACTCCCTCGGAGAAGATGCAGCTTGAACTCGATTTCCCCCTAAAAAGACATCTTTTACGGGCGTGGCTCCGCCCACAATGGGCGCAATACGCCCACTCTAGGCAGGACACAACTAGATCATGATATCAACCTCCCACCCAAGTATCATCAAGATCAGATGATCATCGGGTAGTTATGCTGCGGACAGACAGATACACACCCATGACGAATATAGTGGTCACTCTGTTTGATAACTCGTGAACCAATATATCACACAGTTTGATATTAAAATTAGAATGGCCATCTTCTGGAAAAAAAATAAAAATGTATCATTTCCTTATTTTATGCGACTGTGTGTGTGTGTGTGTGTGTGTGTGTGTGTGTGTGTGTGTGTGTGTGTGTGTGTGTGTGTGTGTGTGTGTGTGTGTGTGTGTGTGTGTGTGTGTGTGTGTGTGTGTGTGTGATGGTGTTATGTGTGTGTGCGTGAGTGTGTGTGTGTGTGTGTGTGTGTGTGTTGGAGGACGACCTCGACCACCCAAACTCCTGGACAGGACATACTTTATATTTAGAATTCCCATTCAGTTGTACACAGCTATATAATAATGGATACAAGATGGCGCTATAGAGTTTGCTAATTAGCATAACTAATTAATGTGCAACTTTTTGCACTGAAGAGTTGTGAATTCTTTCTCAGTGATTTTTTAAATCTAAATGTTTGCAAAATTTCAGGTAGATACCAGAGGTGGGTCACGAAAGTCAAAAACAAGACAGATTTTGGAGGCTTGGCCCACGGTCTATATGAAAACCCCACCGCTACAAGCTCACACCTGCCACTGTTCATCACTTATTGACCAATCATCAGCAATAGCTTAGACAGAACGCTGTTCTGTGGAGGAACTCAAGTCCTTCAATGTTCATTTAGTGTACAACACTTGGACCATAGTTTGCTGCATTGTCAACATTAGCATCACTCGGCGCGCTCCGTGCGCCTCACCACACGTTGTTTCAGAGGGATAGGCATCTTTGACCATTTCGGTGTCTTTTGTGTCTTCATGGTGTTTTGGGTCTTCAGGGCCATTTGGGTCTTCGGTGTGTTCAGGGGCTTTTGTATCTTAAGGGTCTTTTGTTTCCTCTGGGTCTTTAAGAGTCTTTGGGGTATTTTGGTTATTCGGGGTATTTAAGGGTATTTTGGGTCGAAAGGGTCTTCAGGGTGTTTTGGGTCTTTTGGGTATTCGGGGTCTTGTTAGTTCTGGGGTATTTTAGGTATTTTGGGTTTTTGGGGTGTTTTGGGTATTCGGGGTCTTCTTGGGTCGTCAGGGTATTTTGGGGTATTTTGGGGTATTTGGGGTGTTTTGCATGTTCGGGGTGTTTTAGGTCTTTGGGGGTATTTTGGGTCTTCAGTGTCTTTTGGGTCTTCAGTGTCTTTTGGGTCTTCGGTGTCTTCAGGGGATTTTGGGTCTTTAGGGTATTTTGGTTCCTCTGGGTCTTTAAGGGTCTTTGGGTCTTTTTGGGTCTTTGGGGGCTTTTGTGTCTTCAAGGTCTTTTGGGCCTTTAAGGGTATTTTGGGTATTTGGGGTGTTTTGGGTCTTTGGGGTCTTTGTGGTTTGAAGGGTCTTGGGGGAATTAAAAGATCGTCAAAGGTCTGAGGGGTCTCAGCAGTTTTAACGTAATTAAGAGGGTTAATTAAGAGGGTGTTAATTTCATTTGAAGAAGAAGAAGACTGTTTCGTCACATATGAACATAAGGACAAAACCATATACGTTTGTGCTATTCTTATAAGATTCATCCGTCGGATTGTGCACAAATTGATAAATTCAATGCATGCGATAAACCAGGATGGCAGTTTTTACGTGTGTCGAGATTTGAACTCAGACAAGGTCGCTCAAAGACGTGTGTGCTTAACTCCAAGGTATTTCGCCAGTTCAGTCCTTCAATTCAATTAATCAATCCCACGTGATTTTTCCAAACCACTCCTGAGCTTTTCTCCACTTTCTCACTCTTTTGATCCTTTCCATTCGCCATATTAGATGGTCACATGTCATGGCTTTGGCATATTCATTCCATTCTCTGCATTTGTCAACATGTTAACCTGCCACACTCTGCCATTTTGTTTTCCATGAGGATTCCTTCGGGACAAAACAAAAGCAACCTGTCACATGTTGGATCGGAATTGGTTGTAATTTGACAATAAAAGCAGTTTGGTGGAGAAAACCTTCTCTATTTTGCCTTCTCTACATTTTTCTTTCCTTCTCTATTTTGTTGGTTGTGATTTTAGGTGGTGATGAAATTCCACTGAAGATGTGGTCTGGTCGGAAGCATCTCATGACATCGAGTTAGTTTATACAGAACGTGATGCTTTGATATCGTTATGTTTTCACATGACGCCATGTTTTCACAGAGGGAAATGTTTTATTTTCTCTTCAAAGAAGATTTTAATGCTTTGATTGAGATTTTAATGATTTCCCTTTTTTCCAAATCATTTCAATGCTTTATTTATTTATCTATTTGAAGAGTATGAAAACAGCTCTGCATATGACACCAGATGCCGACATTTAATAAAAGTTACTTTTTCCAGATTTCTTTGTGAAAGAGGAAGTGAAAACTGAGCACGACATTGATGTTCACCTGGATCGACCCGAACCAAATGATGCCAAAGCTGCTTTCCTCAAGAACCATCCTCATGAAGGTTTCTGTCAATGTTTATACATTTTGATTCAAACAGTTTGATGATGTTAAGTTCTCTGGTGTTGAGAAAAAAAAACATGATTTAATTGCTTTAAGAAATAACCACAATGGCAAATCAATTTTTCAAACATCAATTAATTATCCCATTGATTATTATATAAAATATTTTAACGAACAATAACATACCTTGTTGTGTCCTCTTACCTCAATATGTGCTATCGTCTATTCTGATTTTAATTTGACACCTGTTATTATAGCCTCATTGCACCTGTAAAACGGTTCTCCAAGGACATTCAAATGGAATTTGGACGAGATAGGTGTGCCAAATTCGCATTGGTACAAGGTAAACCAACACAAACAGACAACATAAAACTTGACCTTGAAACAACAATACATCAGTTCGAAAACGAAGCATCATCCAAATACCTCGGAGTAGAAGAGGGCCACCAAATATGTCTTAAAAAATGCGCAAAAGAATCGCCATTTTAGAAACTATTTTAGATATCGTTGTGTGCAAAAAAAAATTAAAAAAAATTTAGGCAATCAAAGGGAGGTGCAAAGCACCCCTCCCTTTATATAAAGGTTTGTTTGTCTGTATGCAGCTTTAACATACTGTGTGTACCCTGGTTAGAATAGGTCCACCGTATCCCTGCGTGTCGTAAGAGGCGACTAAGAGGGTTGGCGTCAGGAAGGGCATCCGGCCATAAAAACATTGTCTCAAAAAGAGAACCATGACAATTACAACTACATATGGGCAGGGTACAGCCCGAAGTGGAGATCGGTTTCTGAAGTTTGGGACATGGAATGTAGGGACAATGACAGGGAGATCAGGAGAAGTGGTGGAAGTATTGGTCAGAAGAAGAGTGGACATATGTTGTGTGCAAGAGACGAGATGGAAGGGAAGTGGTGTGAGAATGGTGAAGGGTAGGCAGGGACAGAAATACAAGTTTATATGGCAAGGGTGCCTGGAGGGTGTGAATGGTGTTGGTGTCCTGTTTTCTGAGGAGTTTGTAGACATTGTGGTGAGTGTGACTGGAGTGAGTGATAGGTTGATGATGGTGAAAATGATGATTGGAAAGCTCTTGGTGAACGTCATCTCGGGATATGCTCCGCACGTTGGTCGGACCGATGAAGAGAAGGACAAGTTCTGGTGTGCGATAGAGAAGCTGATGGAAAACGTGAAAGATGAGGAAGTTGTTGTGGTAGGAGGAGACCTAAATGGAAATGTGGGAAGGAGTATGGATGGTTTTGAGGGAGTTCATGGGGGTTACGGATATGGTGTGAGAAATGGAGAAGGTGAAAGGATTTTGGAGTTTGCTGATGGAGCTGATTTGTTGATTTGTAAGACTCAGTTCCAGAAAGAGGATAATAAGCTTGTTACATACACGTCAGGTGCGTCGACGACAACCGTTGACTACCTGATGGTGCGTAGGCGAGATAGGGGGCACCTCCAGGACACAAAGGTGATCCTGGGGGAGGAGGCTGTTTCACAGCACCACTTGGTTGTCTGCAACATAAGGGTGAAAGGTGCGAGGAAAGCTCGGCGGGTGAAGTACTAACCGAGAATGAAGGTGTGGAGGTTGAAAGAGGTGACAGTAAGGGAGACATTAAAAGAGAGGCTGAGTCTGGTAGAGGATGATGTGGTTGAGCTTGAACGTGGTTGGATGTCAATGAAAGATAGTCTGTTGGGAGCCGTTGGTGAGGTATGTGGATGGACAAAAGGACCACCGAGGCACTCGGAAACATGGTGGTGGGATGATGCAGTTGGAAAGAAGATTGACGAGAAGAGGAAGAAGTTCAAGGAGTGGCAGAAGGCGAAGGGTATGGGAGCAGAAAAAGCAGAGCATGAAAGTTATAAGGCAGCCAAGAAGGCTGCAAAGAAAGAGGTAGCAAAGGCACAGGAGACATGTAGGAAAATGTTCGGAGAACGCTTGGATTCGGAAGAGGGTCAGAGAGCGGTATTCAGGATTGCAAAGCAGATAGCGAAAGAGAGGTGTGATGTGATGGGGGTGAGTTGCTTGAAGGATGAAGTGGGACAAATCGTTGTGGACCCAGATGGAATTAAAGGAAGATGGAAAAGATATATGGAAATGCTGTTGAATACAGAGAATGAATGTGATGGCAACATCGAGAGTAACCCAGTTTTAGGATCGGCAGATAAGATAACTGAGAAGGAAGTTGAGGAAGCGATAAAAGCAATGAAGAGTAGAAAAGCGGGAGGGCCGACAGGAGTTTAGTTGTGGGAGATATGTTGAAGGCAGCAGGAAGTTGGGGTGTGAAGAGAATGGCAGAGATCTGTAATCTGGTGGTGAAAGAAGGTCGCATTCCAGTGGATTGGGAACTGAGTACCCTTGTCCCTCTATACAAGGGGAAAGGTGACCCTCTGGAGTGTGGCTCGTATCAAGCGATAAAGTTATTGGAGCATGGAATAAAGGTATTGGAAAGGGTGTTGGAGAGGAGGATAAGGAAGAAGGTGAAGATCGACGAAATGCAGTTTGGATTTATGCCAGGAAGAGGAACGACAGACGCGCTTCTTATTGTGAGGCAGTTGCAGGAGAAGTACATGGAGATGAGGAAGAAGTTGTTTCTTGGGTTTGTTGATCTGGAGAAAGCATTCGATAGGGTTCCACACGAAGTATTGACATGGGCATTGAGGAAGATAGAAGTGGAGGAATGGTTGATCAGAGTTGTGATGGCAATGTACAAAAGAGCGCGCACAGCTGTAAGGACGAAGGACGGGAACAGTGGTGAGTTTGAGGTGAAGGTGGGAGTGCATCAGGGGATGGTACTAAGTCCACTACTATTTGTAGCTGTGATGGAGGTGCTGGCTCAGACCGTAAAGGAGGGTTTACCGTGGGAGTTGTTGTATGCAGATGATCTGGTGTTGATTGTGGAAAGTACGGATGGACTGAAGGAAAAGATGAACAAGTGGAAGGAATGTATGGAGACAAAAGGTCTGAAGGTGAATATAGCAAAGACGAAGGTGATGGCAAGTGGTAAAGCATGTGTTGAGGTCGAAAGAACTGGGAAGTGGCCATGTGCTGTGTGCAGGAAGGGTGTCGGAGTGAACTCCATTCAATGTACAATGTGCGCTGAGTGGGTTCATCAAAAATGTAGTGGGCTGAGAGGGTCATTAACCAGTGTGGCAGCTACATTCAAATGTAAGGTGTGCACAGAGTGAGCTGGAGATGGAGGAAATGTTGAGTTGGGTCTTGGAGACGGCGTGAAGCCGGAAGGTGTGAAAACATTGTGGTACCTCGGAGACATGCTGAATGGAGAAGGTGGATCAGACTCGGCAACGGTTGCTCGAGTGAGATGTGCATGGAAGAAGTTTCGGGAACTGAGTGGCGTGCTGATGAGGAGGGGAGTGTCGTTGAAGCTGAAGGGAAAGGTGTCTGCTGCATGTGTGAGAAGTCTTATGATGAATGTAGAGCAGCAACGAAGGCTGGAAAGGGTGGAAATGTGAATGGTTCGTTGGATGTGCGGAGTGTCGTTGAGAGAGAGGAAGACAAATGATGAATTGCGAAAGATGATGGAAATAGAGCCTGTGATTGATGCTGTGAAGAGAAACAGTTTGAGATGGTTTGGTCATGTGTTGAGGAAGGATGAAAGTGACTGGTTGAGAAGAGTGATGGAAATGAATGTAGAAGGAAGTAGAGGACGGGGAAGACCGAGAAAGACTTGGCTAAAGATGGTGGAAGAAGAAATGCGGGCAAGGCGGTTAACAAGGAGAGATGCAGAAAATAGGGCAAAATGGAGAAGATTGTCATGGGGACCGCAAGGCTAACCCCCGCTCTTGCAGGGAAAATGGCCTTAAAATGCATGTTGTTGTGTGTTTGTTGAATGCAGCTTTAACATGGGGACTGAAAATATGTTTCTCTGCTTCTACTGGCCAAAATCGGCTCAAAATTGCAGAAGTAAATGCTTTCTCCGGAGAGGTAATAGGTTCCAAATTTCAGCTACGTCTGTTTATGCATTCTTGAGTATTATTTAGAAAAGCCTCGAAATCACATTGGTGTCTGTTATCCATCTGTCTGCCCAAAATGTGTTGGCGCTCATAACTGAAGGACTACACATTGAAACGAGCTGAAACATGGAATATACATCGGCGAATAGGTCGAGTTAATGGCTTTTGGCACAAATTCCACCTAAGTGCTGTAGTTTTTGCTTTTAAATTAAATATATATATATATATATATATATATATTGTTGCGGATATAGCATTTGGCCTCAATATCCGCTTGTAAATACTCCCCTATTTCCCCAATACTCCCCAACTATCCCCAATCCCCCATTCCCTAGTCCCATTGCCTGTAAATAACTCTGTAGAACCGACCTTCCCCTTTTTCCCCCATTAAATGTCGTGCCCAGGTTCACCGCATCTCACGTAGACAACTATAGGACATCTTGCTAGTTATTCTTAGTCTATGTCAGTTAAGGACTCGTTTCCATTAATTCTGACTCTTCGTTGCACCAGAATGTGATCGTATGGCACCAGTAGTGAGTTTAGGACCTCCCCTTACCTCCTCCCATCTTCAACATGAAACAACAACAACAACAACAACAACAACAACAACTACAACTACAACTACAACAACAGAGGAGAATGGGGGCGGCGCGGCGCGGGGGAGTGTGCGTCCTCACACCGGCTCGGTTAGCCGCCATTGACCATGCGCTCCGACGGGGTTACCACGAAGGGGCTCCCTGTCAGCCCTCGTCAAGGGCGGAGCCGGTAACCCCCCCGCACGCACCCAATGAGAAGCAACGTGCCGATTCCATCTGGGGCGGAGCTAACGAGCCGAGGGCGTGTCACTCCCCGCCGGAAATACGCGGCGACTTACCGGATGTGAGGTCAGATGCGCCCCCAGCTTGAGAAGACAAGTCACCACCTCCGAGCGCTGAGTGAGACCTCCCGCATCTTTGGACTGGACCGGGTCGATTTTGCCCCTGAGCCAAGGTGCACCTTGAGCCATCGAAGACCTGCCCCTCCTTGCCATCAATCCCCGTGTGAGTCAGTTTTGTCCCGTTTATCTGTCGTCTGTCGGGGCTAATATAAGAGTGTGTCTAAGTGCCTGCCTTTCTATGCTGTCCCTCTTGTCGTTGTAATCTGACCTTCTGCCCTAATATAACCTCCTCCGGAGGTCTTGAGAACCGTATCCCTGGTGTCGTGTCATTTTAATCCCAGCCGTTGTGTCCTTTTCCTTCATTGATTTAGCGTAGCGCGACTCGGCAACGTTCAAGTATAATCGGGTAACTTGTGCGGACACGGCGGCCATTCCGCTCGGCCCACCATAACATCAAAGTCGTGTCTGTAACAATTGGTGTCAGGAGTGGGATTTGGAACCCTGGACCAAATTTTGGACACCAAATTGTACAAATTGTCTGTAACATTTGGTGTCAGGAGTGTCGGATTCGGACCTGGGACTAAATTCATTTAGCCCAAATTTTGGAACACCAATTGTACCACTAGGGTAACAATTGGTGTTGGGGAGGTAGAATTCCATCCGGAGCGCGTTTCCCGCGCTCGAAATTATAACGGCGAAATTTGAATTTGTTTTACGAAAATAAAAACCCGAATTTTGAAAGTCGCGCTATGGCGGATCAAGACAGCTGGGGTCCGGTAGGGGAGAGTGAGGCAGGGTCGGTCCAGGACCAAATTGAGGGACGCGAGGAGAGCGAAGCAGCGAGGGTAGCAGACGCGCGAAATAGCGCCTCGCACATGGCCACGGCGCCCACGCCCGCGACCGTGGTAGCGCCGCTGGTAAATTTGGACCTTTTTTTTATACAAATGAAGGCCCTTATGGCCCAGAATAGCGAGCAAATGAGGGAGGAAATGAGGGCTCAGAGTGAGCGATTGGAGGGCCAATTGGGGGTAATGGGAAACCAAATGGGGGTAATGAGGGACGAAGCGAGGGGTACCGGTGAGGGGTTAGACAATAATTTTAAGGGATTAGACAAGAAATTTGGGAAGTTAGAAGACAAATTTGAGGGGTTAGACAACGGGATAAAAGAGGTGAAAAATGTGTTAATGGGGGTAGAAAATAGAATGGCTGCCCAGGAGAATCAGATAGAGGGAGTGAAAAATGGGTTAGAGGGGTTAGAAAACAGGATGGAAGGCAAATTGAGGGACATGAGGGACCAAGCGGAAAGGGAAGTTAAACAAATGGGGCAGCAGATAGAGGGGGTCAGAATGGGGGTAGAAACCAAACTGGATGCTCACAGGGAGGAAATGGAGCAGATGAGGGTGGCATCTGGGCAGGAGATGCAAGTGATGGGAGAGGAGATCAGAAGAGGGGTGAGTGAGGAGGTCGGAGGAGTGCGCGAGGAGGTGAGGCACTGTAAGGAGCACATGGAGAAGGAGGTGAGAAAGGGGACTGTAAAGTTACAAGGGGGCATAGAGGACCTGACGCAGGAGGTGGAGCAGCTGACGGTGGGACAGACGGAGTTAGTGGAGCAGGTACAAAGGAACACTGCGGTAATAGGAGGGTTGAAAGCGACACAAAATGACCTAAAAAATGACTTGGTAGCGACGAAGAGGGAATGTCAGATGGTACGTGAAGGACTGACAACGAGGTTGGACGAGGTGATAGAGGTAATGGAGACGAAGGACCGGCAGGTGAGGACGCACATGGAAACGGTCAAGGTAGCTTTGGAGGACGAGCTTGAGGAGACGTACCGGGGAATAAAGGAGGTGAAGCAGAAATTAGAAGAAGTGGAAGAAGGGGTGAGCGAAATTAAGAAGCGACGGAGAGAGGATAAGAAAGAGATAAAAGAGGAGATAAAAGAATTGGTCCAAAGTCTGTGTCTGGATCGTGATGATGTGCTCATTAACCGGATGAGGGATTCGCAGGTGATGGAGGAGAAACGAAGAGGAAGAGGACCCGGTGTAAGTGGTGACCAATATGGTCGTGCGTATGATGCGCCAGGGGATTTAATGAGCTTGGGGGTCGAGATGGACCCGGGTGTTCGTGAGAGGCCGTTGGTGAAGTGTGCGACAGGTCTGGTGTGCGAAAGAAGAGGTGTGCGAGAAAGTCCGACTCTGGGGTGTGTGAGGAAAAAGTGCGTGCCAAGGAGTGAGGGTGCTGGCGAGAGTGAGTCGGTCGTAGCGCGTGTGCGAGGGAGCACATGGAAGCGTGGTGTGGTGAGTGTTACAGAGGGTGTGACGGGAGAGTGTGCGCGAAAGTGTGTGCGAGAAAGGTGTGTGACGGACAGGTGCATGAGGAAAGAGTGCGCTGTCAAGAGTAAGGGTGAGTGCGCTGTCAAGAATGGAGGTGAGAGTAGTGAGAGTGACAAGGAGAGTGAGTTGGTTGTGACAGGTGAGCGAGGATGTACACCTGGGATGGAAGGATGCACACCTGGAATGGTAGAGCGTGAGTGGGAATGCACGCTGGAGTTGGTGGTGAGGCACGTGGTTGGGTGTGCGAATGAGAGCACACCTGTGATTGTCACAGAGGAGGTGACCGAGGAGGGGGCGCGAAGAGGTGTGTTGGTGAGGTGTGCGACCAACGAATGTGTGCCAAAGTGTTCGGTGGTCAGGTGTGTGACCAAGGCTGTGAGTGGAATGAGAGTACCTGGGTGTGTAAGGAAAGGTACGAGGAGCATGGGCACGGCTGGATGTGTGAGCAAGGAACGGGCTGCGGGGTGTAAGCATGCAGGTGAAGCATCGACGTTAAACGGAGCAGCGGTTAGGTCGACTTTTAGCCGAATCGGGCCCTCGGTGCGTGCCGGGCCTCGCTTTGAACGGCCGCGTCCGTGCTCCACTAGGCGGAGCTGGCAGCCCGATAGAAAGGGTCGTCATGGCGACCACTTTTTGGTGAGACGTGCCGGCAGGTCGAGAGCGGGACATTGGATGGCTCCGTGCCGAGATGGTGCGTGGGATCTCGGCACGGGTAAGCCCCCGTCCCTGCACCGAATGCCGGACGCATCCAGCCGCTGGCACGGAACAACCCGCATTCATTGCTCGGCTTTACGAAGCCGGGCTTTGGACGGGAATTGGCGCACCGAGAGGCAGTAGTGAGTCGACGGGTGATGAGGTTAGTGTTTTGGACCCAAAATTAGAGAAAAACAAAATTTGATGATTGGCAAGGGATTGGCAGTAATGATTGACAGATGATGGGCAGTGATTGGCAAATTTTTAATTTGTTGAAATTTGATGTGCAAAATTGGTAGTGAGCGATGGGCCCGGTGGGTAAGGCTGGCATCCCTGCCACCCTTCCCATATGGGGGGGGGCAAATGCGCAATAGCTTATGGGGTGTATGGCAGTAAAAACTAGCCCGGGTGGGTTAGGTTATATTGTAGGGATCTAGAAGAGATTGACATTAGGTAACGTTAAGTTTAGTTAGTGACTGATACCTGTAGTGGGGACGCAGGTAGTTTAGTGTGGATGATAATGACGTGGGAGCGCAGTAGTTTAAAGGGACGACTGGGAAGCGCAAGTTTCAGAAGGGAGTAGTTAGCTGAGATGATGCCGTGTGTGTGAGAATTGAACAGGTGTGATTGCACAGGTGTGCAACTGGACAGGTGTGTGGAGCAGTGTATGAGTAGTGAGTGTGTGGATCAGCGCGAATGCGCTTGGGGAGAGAAGGGTGCAGGTGGCACCAGGTGTGAGAGCACAGGTGTGCAAGTACAGGTGTGTGGAGAGAGTTGGAGTAAGTGGTACGGAGTGGTGTGCATGGTGCGAAGGTGTGAATGGGGGAAGAGTGGACCCCCATCACGGATACCCGGGGCGGGTAGTGTAAGTGTTAGGTAGAGGGTATAGGTAAATTGTGGTTGGATATTGGCATCTGTGGTGCGGGTGACAGAATGGTATTGTGGATGGGTGCATTAGTGTTGTGGAAATGGCTGGGCGTGTAGCCTGTTCGTGTGTGTAGTTGGTTGGGCACTCCACCACTGTGAGGATGTCGGCCAGGTGAGGCCGCAGGTGGGCTCTGGGAGCCGGTAGTTGTGAGTGGGTGCCTGAGGATCCCGGGTGTGGATCGGGCAGCCCAGTGCCAGAGAGGGCACCGAGTGGGGAGAGCGCCAGAGGGCCTTCCCCAGGTAGTTAGGTTAGGGTAAGGAGCAGGTAAGCTCGGAGGCAACTGCAGTGGTGGAGGTGTGCAGGTGGGTAGACCCATTGGGAGAGGTACACGCCACAGCCCAGAAATTGTGCGAGGGCACCGGGAGATGAATCGGGGGAGTGAGACCCCAAATTGAAAAGCACCACAGTTTGGCCAATGGGAATTGGTTTTTAGAACCCATAGTGTAAGAGGGCCAATGGTTTGGCCGGAGAAAGACCCCGGGTAGTGTAAAGTTGTTAAAGTCATTTAGGAAATAGTTAGGATTGATGAACCTGTCGCACCATACGCAGCCACTTACCTGTGGTGATGATGATGACTCCACACCTGTGTTTTCTTTGTTCTGTGTGCAGGAAATGAGAATTGCTGGGTGGATTGGTGAGACGCATCACGACGTGGATGAGACATTGGGGTGATTCCATCTCTCCCTCCCTAGGAGGGACTGATGATGAATTGGTGATAGCAAATTATGATGTTGAGTTGGAGATGGCAAATTTTGATGAGAGTTGAAAATGGCAAATTTGATTGGTTAGGAGGGAGAGAAGACGAATTTGGTTTATGGGAGGAACGGGGAAGACAGTAGGGACGTTTGTTGATTAGTAAAATAGATGTTTATGGGTAGTGTTGTGTTTTGTGGATACAGTAAGGGGTAAGGGAGGGGCCATGTAGGTTACCTGGTGGGGGGGGGGGGGGAGCGTACGGTAGGAACGTACCTGTCTCACCTGGTTCCCATGTGCCCCTAGTGTGCATTACCTTGTGTTGCGTGCATTTTTGCGCCCTTACCACCTTACTCACTTGTCTGCTTCTTTTGTCTCCCACCTCCGAGGATCTGGTTTTGGGGCAGAGAGAGAGGAGAGAGAGGTGCTGGCTCCGCAGTTGTGGGCCTGCACTTTCGCTGCTTGCTGCCTGGATCGATACACCATATGGACCGCAATGTTTGTGGCCGCCCACCATGGACCGCAGTTCTTTTGCGGCCAAGCACCACCCGTGGATGGACCTATGGGTCAACGTGGCACCTATGCCATACAGGTGAACCACTTTTAGTTGGCCCCCTGACGGCCACAATAAAGAAATGGACGCGGTTTGCGCCTTTCTTTATTTTTGGAAGAAGTACAAAGGCCAAGTGCACCACACGAAGGCAAGACCAGCGGCAGAACATCGGCCGGCTGCGACACCACCGGTGATTTATAGACACTTTATTGGTGCACCGGATGGTGCTGACTGTGTGATGGGGTGGTGCTTTTGGTGCTGGGAAAGGGTGCTCTGCACTTTATTAAAGGCCGTAGGCCACAGAGCACTCGTGGGTTGGTGTATCGATGCTGGCATGCGTGCTCTCTCTATGCATAACATCTGCATGTGTTCCTCCAAAAACAGGTCCTGGATCGTAGTGTAAATAGCAGCGTAGTCTTGTAAATAATGCTCCCTACCGGCTGTATGTTTAGTTTGCGAATTCTTTCCGCAATTCGGTTATCCTGTGGGTGTGTTTCTGTGAGAAGGGTGCAACGTCGCAGGGGGACATATTTACTCATTTGTGAACATCTGTAAAACTGTCGCACTCAGGGTAGAGTTAATAGTAGAGGGAACTACATCTGAGTGCCACACTAAAATAGGTAAAAATTTATCGGGTCGGGACGCCCCGAGGGTAGAGAAGGGTGCAATGTTGCGGATATGGCATTTGGCCTCAATATCCGCTTGTAAATACTCCCCTATTTCCCCAATACTCCCCAACTATCCCCAATCCCCCATTCCCTCGTCCCATTGCCTGTAAATAACACTCTGTAGAACCGACCTTCCCCTTTTTCCCCCATTAAATGTCGTGCCCAGGTTCACCGCATCTCACGTAGACAACTATAGGACATCTTGCTAGTTATTCTTAGTCTATGTCAGTTAAGGACTCGTTTCCATTAATTCTGACTCTTCGTTGCACCAGAATGTGATCGTATGGCACCAGTAGTGAGTTTAGGACCTCCCCTTACCTCCTCCCATCTTCCCCATGAAACAACAACAACAACAACAACTACAACTACAACAACAGAGGAGAATGGGGGCGGCGCGGCGCGGGGGAGTGTGCGTCCTCACACCGGCTCGGTTAGCCGCCATTGACCATGCGCTCCGACGGGGTTACCACGAAGGGGCTCCCTGTCAGCCCTCGTCAAGGGCGGAGCCGGTAACCCCCCCGCACGCACCCAATGAGAAGCAACGTGCCGATTCCATCTGGGGCGGAGCTAACGAGCCGAGGGCGTGTCACTCCCCGCCGGATATACGCGGCGACTTACCGGATGTGAGGTCAGATGCGCCCCCAGCTTGAGAAGACAAGTCACCACCTCCGAGCGCTGAGTGAGACCTCCCGCATCTTTGGACTGGACCGGGTCGATTTTGCCCCTGAGCCAAGGTGCACCTTGAGCCATCGAAGACCTGCCCCTCCTTGCCATCAATCCCCGTGTGAGTCAGTTTTGTCCCGTTTATCTGTCGTCTGTCGGGGCTAATATAAGAGTGTGTCTAAGTGCCTGCCTTTCTATGCTGTCCCTCTTGTCGTTGTAATGTGACCTTCCGCCCTAATATAACCTCCTCCGGAGGTCTTGAGAACCGTATCCCTGGTGTCGTGTCATTTTAATCCCAGCCGTTGTGTCCTTTTCCTTCATTGATTTAGCGTAGCGCGACTCGGCAACGTTCGAGTATAATCGGGTAACTTGTGCGGACACGGCGGCCATTCCGCTCGGCCCACCATAACATCAAAGTCGTGTCTGTAACAATATATATATATATGTATATATATATATATGTATATATATATATATACATAAATAAATAGCATATAAATATATACACAAACAGTGTACCCACACTTTATACCTCTTTACAAATATTATCACACAAATCTAACATGCTGGCCTAATGACCTAATGGAGAAAGCATCAGACTCCAAAGCTGGGGATTGTGGGTTCGAATTCCATCTCGGTTGATACAAAAGACTTGAAAAGGAAGGGGAAAGAAATATTCATCTTGAATAATGAGCAAATGCATTTTCTTCATATTTATAACTTACTTATTCTTAAACCTGAATTTCAGCATCATTATGAGTATTGTATCACATCAAATTGCTTATTGTCATGAATTCAAAGGGAGGAGGCGCAAAGTGCCCCTTCCTTTTTTTTAGGACGGTTTCTCTGTATGCAACTTTAACATAAGGACTGAAAATTCGTTTCTTGGCTTCTGCTGTTATATTGTATGCTTGCAGAGGCATTGCCCGGAAACAATATTAAGTTAGTCACGCAGTTTAGTTTTGATATTCTGTTTATTTTAACCTTCTTTTAAGTAACACTGTCCTTTCAGCACTTCATGATAAACTACATTTTTTGCAGAGGAAGCCACACTTTTTGAGCACGCCCTTAGTCTAAATCTGATGGACCCATGTTTTTTGTCTTGAAAAGTTACCCCCCACGGACGATACCCTCTCGAAGTCACTTCCTCAGGCTGTCCATGAGGCAAAACGGAACAAACAGACGTTCACAAATCGGGTTATAAGATATAAATATACATATATCCACACTTTATACCACTTTAAAATATATATATATTTAATTCCAACATGCTGGCTGGCTCAATGGCCTAATGGATCAGACTCCCAAGCTGGGGATTGTGGGATCAAATCCTGTCTGGGTTGAATGTTTTTTCCCCTTATTTTTTCCAAGTCTTTTATGTCATCTTGAATAAAGTCTTGCACGATGAACAAATGCATTCGAAAAATCTCACGTGCATGCTGTACTACCCTTGTGTTCTTCGGAGCAACCAAGTAATGCTCTCGAAAAGTTCATATAAAGGGGCGCCCTACATCTGACAAATAAAATACATTTACTTCTTCATGCAGCTGTATGAATCAAATTGGCGCCGCTTTATATGAAGTTTTCTCGAGCATTACTTGGTTACTCCTAAAAACACAAGGGTAGTACATCATGCACACGAGATTTTTTGAATGTCCCTTCTTTTCTATTGTTCGACATTTTCTATGAGCTTTGGAATGTTGCTTCTTTTCTATACTTTGCCACATGGCACATACCCTTATATAAAGGGGCCTTTTCTATGCCCCTGGCATTTTACCCAATGATTGACCTGAATTCTCAAAAGGAAACCATAAAGTCTAAAAGAGTGGATACCTCCCTGTACATTGAAAGGGGGGAGAGTGAAGAAGTTGAAACATATTGTTTGCTTTTGGAAGAAACAAAATTACAGATTAATACAGATAATGGTGTTATGACGAGTCTCACATAATTTTCTCACAAATAAATGAGTCGTAAAATCCCTACTGGGGTTTATGTTAATCAAATCAATTTGAATAAACTAAAATTATATATTGAAAATCAAAAGCCTTGTAAGATTAAAATTAATACAATTCAGAGAAAAGGAGCAGTGAGAATTGTTGTCTCACTCATGAGAGGGCTGATTAAAACCCAAAAAGGACACTGGTTCACTTAAGATTAAAATGACAAAACCTGTGATCAAGAAATATTTAATAAGGGAGACCAGTGGAGGATTCATTATATCAGGTTGGTGGTCTTTTCAGGCAGGTTAACGCAGGCAGGTTGGTGGTCTTTCTGTCTTCTACCAACTCCTCTCCGGCCTAGCTCCGTCAGCTCTGTCTGTGCTCTGTCCCCCAAATATTCCTACAGGTCGCACAAGATCTGCCAGCAACCCTCTTCTAGTGAAACTGCCAAAATCAAGACTCTCTGCTCACCTTCACTCCTTCATTCCTCTTTTCTCCCGCCTCTGGAACAAACTCCCACACTCTCTTCAATCCCATTCCTCCCTCCAAGTCTTTAAAACAGCTGTTCACCACCATCTCTTATCTTCCCCCATCCAAAACCTCAAACTTTTCGACCCCCATTAATTCACCCCAGATCCACTTTTATGAAATACCGACTTCTTTCCTGGAAGTCCGAGCAGTGTCCATTTGTTTTATACACTTCCGCTTTCGGTTTTGCGAGTGAGGTCGTGTGTTTTTCCAAGCTCTCCACGCTACCAAAGTTAAGAATTTTGCCATTTGTATTTTTGTCAAAAATGTATTTTTATTTTCGGGTGTGAGGGCCTACTGTGTGTTTCCAGTTAGATCTTGGTGTAAATTGTGCATACCTGTGTATAATCGTCTGTTGGTTCCTGCTGCATTTTCAGGCCTGGTTCCAGGTCTCGAGGCGTTGTTGTTTCCTCTCAGCGGTCGTTTGAGGTCCATTTACTTTCGTTTGTGGTCCATTTTTCCACGCTTTTTTCAGCCCATACTTCCCCGAACATCTTACCCTCTGTTTCGTCTTGATACAAAAAAAAAAATCTATATATATATATAGATATAATTTCCTTCTCTTTTCCGTGTTTGTTCGTTCTTCGACCACGTGTTTCGGCCAACCCGGTTTTTTTCTGTTTTTTGCCTCTCCTTCCTTCATAACTCGAGCCTCTCCAGCCAAAAGACACCTTTCCAATTCCAGTTCTCACCATACTTCTTCAACTTTATCGTTCTTCCAATGATCCACTTTCACCTAAGGCCGAGAAAAATATATTTCCCGTCTCTGGTCAGCGCGCGCATCGATTTTGCCTGTTGTTGCCGGGCCGGCGCGCTATCTCGGGAAATATGGGTCTGTGAGGGTCGCCATTGGTATCGACGTTTGCGCACGGTTCTCCCCTACAAAAGTATGTTTAGTTTGGATATAATGTTTGGTCCAAATTTGGTCCAAAAGTACGTTTGGTCCAAATTTGGTCGAAAAGTACGTTTGGTCCAAATCCAACTAGCCGTTCCAAAGATATGAGTAGTTTTGTGTGCCGTGCCATTATGAATCCAATCGGCTGGATATTGTCATTTATTGAAACGAAGACGTTCTTTGTCGGGTACCAGAAGGCCTAGAGAGCTGCGGGTGGTCTCGTTAGTTATGCCTGGATCCTATCTCGTTTGTCATGAAGTTATAAGTAATCTGGTGGACTGGGAGAAGAGATCGTGGGAGACCATCGGCCTGTTAGACCACTTGCGCATGCGCAGTGTTGACACGATCGACACATTGGAATGTTTGACGGTACGGCGAGGCGATCTCGAGAACGAAATGGCAGTCTATAATATGCTTGAATAACTTAATGATTTTCAGAATAAATACATTTTAAAATAACTTAAGCTTGTGTTCATTATTTACAAAAAAGGCCTACAAGTCCCATTGGCTGTCTTTAATTTCTCTCTGGACGGCGCCACGGCAGATGAGGAGGAGCGCGAAGGGATGAGGACACCAAAAACAACTCCTTTACATGTGCAATCCATGCTTTTCAAAAAAAAAAAAACCAAAAAAAAAACCGCATCGCCGCATCAATTCTGGAACTTTGGTCTGACCAGAGACCAGCAATATATTTTTTTCGGCCTTATAACACATTTTTCTACTTCTTCTTTAAAAGGTTGTTTTCGTGTTCACCAAATCTCCATTTCAAACACAAATTCAATCTCTTACAGTTCTTCCTTTCTACATTCCCGAAACTCACCTGCATTCCACCCCTCCTCCAATGTTTCCAAACGGATCTCTGACTTGAAAATCACAAGAATCTCATTTTGCAATCAATGTTTGTTTTCCATGAATCGTCCAACACTTTCTAAAAACCAAACTCATCCTTCCCCTCCTAAATTCCCCCCTCACCCATCCCTTTCAAAAAATCCCCCCTTGTCCCTCCCTTCCTAAACTCCCCCACCCCTCCCCTCCTCAACTCCCCCTCGCCCCTCCCCTCCTAAACTCCCTTCTCACACCTCCCCTCCTAAATTCCCCCTCACCCCTCCATTTCAAAACTCTCCCCTACTCCCTCCTCTTCAAATCTTCCCCACCCTCCTTTTTTCTCCAATTCTCCCCTCTCACCCCTCATCCTCAAAGCATCCTACCCGCTTCCTCTCCCTTCCAACTCTTACCTCCATCTCCTCCAACCTTCCTCGCTCTGCCCCCCCTCAAACAACACCTGACTGTGCCTCATCCATTCACCATCAAACCTTTTGTCCTCCTCATCCTTCCCTTTTTCCTGGCTATTCTGAAATCACTGACACACTACCAACAGCTTTCCCTACCACCTCCACCTCTTCCACATCTTACCCTAACCTTCCCCCCTCCCCACCCCTGTCCTGTATCCGATGCTCCCCCTTCCTCTTCCTTAACGGTATGCACCTCAAACATCTGGGGCCTTTGCTCAAACCTGATTGATCTCTCCTTGCAGGTTGCTTCTGACAAAGCAGACATAATCTGCTGAACAGAAACTTTCCTCCTTCAAGATGTCTCTGATTCCTTAATATCTCTTCCTGGTTACTCCCTCCTCCGGTATGATAGACTTGAGCCTCATCCTGGAGGTGGGGTTGCCAGCTTCATAAAAAACTCTCTTCCTCACTCTCCCTGCATTGCTCTCTCTCTCTCCACCTCACCCCCAGGAGTACCTCTGGCTGCGGCTTCCCCTTTGCTCCTACCTTTTGTTCATATGTGTTCTGTGCCATCCATCTAACAGTGATGACTCCATCGGCATCTCGCCGTCTGATAACATGGACAAACCTCTATCTACTCATCCCAACTTTCTCTTCCTCATATGTGGTGATTTCAACTGTCACCATGCCAGCTGGCTGGGTGTGGGTACCTCTCTCACCAGCCATGGCACCCCAGCAAAGGACTTCTGCGACTGACTGGGACTGACACAATCTGTCAATTTCCCGACCCGGATATCAGTCAATGGTACATCATTTCTTCTGGACTTGGTTATGACAAACTTCCCTGCACATGTCTGCTGCGCTTCTTTTGCTCCAATCGGTTAATCTGACCATATGCTTGTCAAAGTAGACGTCTCTCTGGTCATTCTCAGAGAGCCTCCTCAAAGTTGACGAGTCTGGCATTTCACTCAGGCCATCTGGCACGGTCTTCAAGCAGCCATGAATCATCTGGACTGATCTCCCATCTCTACTGCCTCTGACATCAACTCATCCTGGGAATTCTTCCAAAGTAAACTGCTCTCTCTCATGCACAGATTTATCCCATCCCGTCTTCAGTTGTCATTACCCTTCTTCCCATCCATGGTTCACTGAATCTTGTGGTGAGGCAGTTGCCCTGAAACAGCTTGCCTTCGCCTCCTGGAAGGCAAATCCAATGGAAGGCAATCTCATTTCCTTTCAGAAAGCCTGGAACAAGTGTGCGTCCACCATTAGGAGAGCCAGGAAACAATATCTCTCTGCACTCAAGAGTGAATTCTCAAACCTGTCTTCCTCTTCCAAATCCTGGTGGCATCTTGTCAAATCTGTTTCTGATGTTTGTTCCCCCTCCATCCCTTCCCTTACATCAAACGGCTACACAGCTGACTTCGCTCGTGAAAAAGCTGAATGCCTCAACTCTGTGTTTGCCTCAAAATCTTGTGTTCCAAACCCGTCTCTCTCTGTACCCACCATACCCAGTCGTACCCAGCTGCTCCTGGACTCTGTGTCATTCTCTCCTGACAAGGTGGAGAAGTTTCTTTCAATCCTCGACTCTGATTCTGCACTGGACCAGGCGGCATCAGCCCATGGGTCCAAAAATCCTGCTCTGTCGCTCTTTCACACCCTCTCTCTGTTCTCTTCACCCTGTCTTTTGCTCAAGGTCATCTGCCTTCAGCTTGGAAATCAGCCAACATTACCGCTGTTCACAAAAAGGTGCAAAAACAGATCCTTGCAACAACAGACCAATCAGCCTGCTCCCAATCATCAGCAAAGTCATGGAATCCATCATTGCTTCAGATATCAAATCCTTCCTCTTCTCCAATGGCTTGATCTCTGATCATCAATTTGTATTTAGACCAGGTCAGTCTACTCTGGACATGCTGCTTCGGCTGTCTCAACAATGGATGGAGGTCCTCAATGTCAAACAGGAAATTAGAGCTGTCTGCCTTGACATATCACGTGCCTTTGATACGCTCTGGCACCCCGCTCTGCTCACCAAACTCTCCTCCTATAGTATCCATGGAAATCTCCACGCATGGCTTGCTATTGTTGTGCTTGTGTGCTTCCCTCTCTCTTTCCCTCTTGTCTCCTGCTCCCTTCATTATATGTTTTATGTGTCCGTTTATTTTTTTGGTAATTAACATTAGCTCTGAGACGAGCCTCTGTTGTATACAAAAAAACAAAAAAAAAAATTGTGATGCACAGAAATGTAAAAAGAAATCAAAACCTGTAGCTTGTATTCTTAGCGATAATATGGATGTTATACCTTCACCCCAAGATTTATATGAATTAAAAAAGAACCTCATTAGCATTGATGATTGTGTGAATGAGAGAAACGAAACGGTTATGGATAGCTACTATACAAGAGGAAGCATTCCTCTTGTAATTGTATTTCTCTCAGTCAATTGTACTTTCAACTCCCTCGTCGTTCAATAAGAAACAATGCCAATAATTTTGTTTTATTTCAGTTAAATTCAAAATGTAAATATTTTTTGGACAGACAATTGTTCTACATTTTGTGGTAAAAAGGAATTTGAGTTTGATATGAAATACACGACTGGAAAATATAAATATATCATTGTGAAACAAGATTAAATATGAAATGATATTTTTCAATAAATAAATGCAGAAATGAATGCACAAGAAAGAGCAAAAAGGTTTAAGGAACATCAGGAATTGGCTTCAAAAGTTGTAAAGCAACAGCAAGACATAAAGAAGAAACGCAAACAGAAACTAATTGGTGCGGAAGCGTTTGAAAGAAAACGAGAAATATTTTGAACTGCTTTTAAAATCTTCCCAACAAAGAGGACAACCGTCTCCAATACCCACGATAGAATACACTCCGAGAAAACTTCAAATGATCAAATATTTGAGTCAAATGACAGATCAATAATTAGAGGATTTCGGAGAATTAGAATATGATTATGAAGGATTATTCCAATAACTGGAAAAGGTAAATCAACCGACTGATTATGTTGTGGAGGGTCTTCAAAACAATGAATATTCAGTGGATTCAACAACCATGGCAGGTCTCATTCCAAGAGAAGAACTAGCAATGTTCGATCTTGTCAAAGAAAAGGTATTGATATTTAATGATAAATTGATGTTCTTACATTTCGCCTGACCACCTATTAAATAAAATTCGGTCATATGGTTTCTGTCCGTACAAGTGCCTCAACCCCCAGCTTGCCCCACCAACACGAGTACCACCTCTTGAGCGTCCCTTGACCAGCTATGAACCTGAACACCGAAGCCAGGAAGCAACAGTTGACTCTTTAAAATCCTGCCTGCAGATCTTTTAAACATGGATAGTGAGGGCGGGGCATAAAGCCAGATCAAGATGAGCTCTTGGTGAAAGTACAGCTGCTCATTGGCACATTGCCACTTTGACCCCACCCCCACCAGCTTATGCAACGGATTTTCTCAGTGGGTTTGGAAACTATGGTATGGGTAAGACATCTCCACACTTACCATTCAGTCTGTGTTGCAGCTCTTTTCAGGCACGGGGCAAACTCTGAGAGCCTGTTGTAATGGCTTGTGGATATGGACAGAGCGATCCACCATTCACAGGACTCTGATGATGCCAACTGTCTATTTATTCTGAGGTGTTTGTGGAGATCCTGTCACAGCATGTATTTTTCGTGCTCTCAGGTCGGCAACAGCCACAATGGACATGGTGATGGAGGTTTGTGAAGTAGGTCGGACTGTGACGAGGGAGGTAACGATGATGTCCGTGGGTAGTCTGGCGAGGTTGTGGTGAGTGGGTCGTAAGGCTTTCCATATGGAAAAGCATTGAACAGTGTGTATATTGACTTAATGCAATGGCTTTTAATGTGTGCATAGGAAAAGAAAATGCAACAAAAAAGTTCTGTATTGATAACGGTCATTGGGATGCAGTTTCGCATCATGTATAAAGGAAAGATCTGGGGGAAATTGAGTGGGTGATCAGTCAGGTCAGGTATGGGAGCATGCTCCGGAGCAGCACGCCGCTGCATCCACTTTCCAATGATACTCCAGGGGCCTCCGTCTGGCGATCCCCCAGGCTGATGCCTGGCCCATCTCTATTTTCTTGAGATGCCGATCAACCTGCTGCAACCACGAGCCACACAGTCGCCCCGTTGGCCTCCTCCACGCACGAGGCTCCCTTGCTGAGAGTATCTGGTAAGCTGGGTCAGTCCGGAAAACGAGCCACATGCCCAAACAGCCACAGCTGATGTTCACGGACCATACAGGTGAAAAAAAATCTCATCTGAGCCTCTCTCAGCAACCGCTAGTTGGACACATTGTCCGTCCAGCGATAGCCAAGGATTCTCTGAAGAGACATGGTTTGACACGAGCCTCGATCTTGTATGCAAAAAAAATAATGATAATAATTTGTTGACCTTTGGTGTAAAGCCCAACTGCTCTGGTTACTGGTGCTCAAGTAGATGGCGACAAACGCTCTCGAGAATGCTCCAAGCAAAGACCTTGCCTGGCACCGAGAGTATTGTCACCCCTCGGTAGTTGTTGCAGTCCTGGTGATCACCCTTCCTTTTCCAGAGGGGGACAACAAGGCTCCTCTTTCAGTCAGTTGGGATTATCAGAGCACAGAACTGCATGCAACGACTCGAGTACAGCATTTCCATCAGCCTTGAGAAGCTCAGCATGCCAGGATGATTGGATGATTGGAGCATGCCACAAATGCCAGGAGCCTTCCCCCCTTTCATCCGTTTCACCGCCGCCTGTTTCCACAAGTGATGGGGGTTGAGTTAATTGGGGGGTCAGCATTTGGGATAGCAACACTCCTGACATCCAACCTGCCTGCGTTAACCTGCCTGAAAAGAACACCAACCTGATATAATGAGTTTTTATGGTGGCCGGAGTGCAAATCCTGCCACCAACCTCCTGGAAAGAGGTAACCCGGCTGCAGGACGACATCAGCAGACACAGTTGGGCACCAGATATAGATGGCCGTTGGCTCACAGGGAGCTCCTCCGCCCTTTAACAGGTCTTGTTTTAGCCTTGATAGGTGTCCATATCCAAACACCCTCTGAGGGCGACTAGAACAGGTGGAAAAAAACTTTTTTCCAACCCCCAAAAGTGTATGACTCCCTCTCCGACATGGAGACGGTACTCCAGGTGATCCGTCAGGTCAGGTCAGGCCAGATATGGGAGCATGTGCCGGAGCAGCGCGTCACCGCATCCACTTTCTGACGGTATTCCAGGGGCTTCCGCGTGTATAATGACTTCATGCAATGGCTTTTAATGTGTGCGTAGGAAAAGAAAATGCAACAAAAAAAATTCTGTATTAATAACGGTCTTCATACACGATGCACTTTTGCATCGTGTATGAAGGAAAGATCTGGGGGAAATTGAGTGGGTGATGGTTTTGGTTTTAGCTCGTCATTTCAAATAAGTTTTGGCGCAATTAGGCATACACTCGCTGCTCACATACATGAAACATTCTTCCAAGATTAAAACGTGGACCACACATATGGACAGCGCTGCGCACATGAAACAATTACCCCCGAGGAAAAACAGGTGAAAAGCATCTCTTACCTACGCCAACACATTTTGTGACACTCTCACCCACAACACAAGGGGAAGGAGCTATTCTCATCTTACACCATGGAAATAACCACACTGAGGGACCTGTATGGTGGTTGCCATTGCCTCTGAGTGGTTTCCTAAAACCACAACAGGATCAATATCTTGGGGAAAACCCAAGCTTTTGTACTGTGCTGTAAATATGCATTAAGAATATTTTTAAAAACTTTTTTGCAGTGTAACAAATACATAATTATGAACATGTTCACGTCCGTTTTTCAGAATTATATTACAAGTGTTGAACAAAAGGTTGTTTTTTTTTGGTTTATTTTACAGGTCATGTGATGTTGTATTTACAGGTGGATCCATTGAATCTTCAAGGGAGACTGCACTTACTTTTATGAATAGCGCAGGCACAGACCCACAAGACTCGCCAACTGAAACAAAGAGGACTTTTTACAAACACAACAAAAAGGATAATGAATTGTTTGCACGTAATAATTTACACCAGGCTCACAAAGAAGAGAAAGATGAACACCCATGCAAATGCAAAACTTGTGTAAAATCCTTCAGTCACTCATCCAGCTTAACATCACACCTGAAAAAACACAATGGTGAACGCCCATATAAATGCACAAGTTGTGGAAAAGCTTTTAGTCGGTCATTCACCCTTAAAACACACATGATAATTCACAATGGTGAACGCCCATACAAATGCACAAGTTGCGGAAAAGCTTTTAATCATTCGTGCAACCTTAAAACGCACATGAGAATTCACAATGGTGAACGCCCATACAAATGTACAAGTTGTGGAAAATCTTTCAATCAATCAGCCGCCCTTAAATCACACATGATAATTCACAATGGTGAACGCCCATACGAATGCACAAGTTGTGGAAAATCTTTTAATCGATCATCCACCCTTAAAACACACATGATCATTCACAATGGTGAACGCCCATACAAATGCACAAGTTGTGGAAAAGCTTTTAATCATTCGTGCAACCTTAAAACGCACATGAGAATTCACAATGGTGAACGCCCGTACAAATGCACAAGTTGTGGAAAATCTTTTAATCAATCAGCCGCCCTGAAATCACACATGAGAATTCACAATGGTGAACACCCATACAAATGCACAATTTGTGGAAAATCTTTTGTTCAGTCATCCAACTTTAAATCACACATGAGAATTCACAATGGTGAATGCCCATACAAATGCACAAGTTGTGGAAAATCTTTTAATTATTCATGCAACCTTAAATCACACATGAGAATTCACAATGATGAACGCCCGTACAAATGCGCAAGTTGTGGAAAATCTTTTGGTCGGTCATCCCACCTTAAATCACACATGATAATTCACAGTGGTGAACACCCATATAAATGCACAAGTTGTGGAAAATCTTTTAATCATTCATCCACCCTTACAAGGCACATGAGAATTCACAATGGTGAACGCCCATACAAATGCACAAGTTGTGGAAAATCTTTCAATCAATCATTCACCCTTACAAGGCACATAAGAATTCACAATGATGAACGTCCATACAAATGCACAGTTTGCAGATGTTCTTTTAATCAATCTTCCACCCTAAAAACACATATGAGAATTCACAACAGAGAATGACCGTACAAATGTACAGTTTGTAGAGAATCTTTCAATCGGTCATACCACCTGAAAAAAAAACACGTGGCAATTCACAATGGAGAACAAGGAGATTACCAACAAAGAGAATATTCATGCAAATGCTAAATTTGTGTTAATTCTTCATTAAATCATGTGAGCACCTGAAACACTTTTTATTTTGCCGTTTTATACGTAGCCAAGGTTCATGGAAGAGATTGAAGAGACTGGGAGAAAGACAAAAGAGCAGGGAAATATAAAAAAAGAGTTGGGCAGATTGGGGATAGACAAAAAAGGATCACTGGCATGGCAAAGAAGAGGCCAGCTCAACTGGGAATGAGAACGAATCATTATTAATGCCCAAAACCAAGGACACTGCACCAATGGATTTAACAATATGGCAGGACTGAGTCAATCAGACAAGTGTAGGTTCTGCAAGGTAAAAACAGAAAGCACGAGCCACCTCCTATCGGGATGTGAAAAAACTCATGTCAGAGCAGTTGTTCATCCAAGGCACAACAAGGTATGTGGAGTAATCCACTGGCACATCTGCAGAAATTTCAATATCCCAGTTCCACAAAACTGTTACTTTTAGCTCTTGCACGAGCCTTGATCTTGAACACACACAAAAAAAACAACTCGGGGAAACATGAACCAAAAGCAATCGTTGAAAACAAGGATATAATGATCACATGTGACCTGATAATTCCATCAAGAGTGCACATAGAAAAAAAGCATTGGGAATGAACATAAAACTCAGGAACAAAAAGGAAAAGACAGCATACCTGATTGAGATATCAGTACCCAGCGATTTTGGCCAAAAAATGCAGAAATCAATGAAATGACCAAATACCAAAGACCTCAAGAATTAAATGAAAAGATCCTGAAAACTGAACAGCACCAAAATTGAACCAGTGATGATTTGGGCAATGGGAATGATAAATAAGAACCTTACAGAGATCTTAAAAAAACATCCCTGGAACATGACCACAAACAAACTGCAGTTGAAGGCTGCACAGGGTGCAGTGACGATCCTGAAAAGAGCCCTTGGAACTAAACTCTGAGAACAACACAACTTCACAACTTGGCCCGTGAATCGCAATCCTTCCCCGAAGCATGGGTGGATACTTCGAGTCCTTCGAGGACTCAGTTCCTCCTTCTAAAACCCAAATTATGGGGACAACAACCAACGACACACATATGCAGCCTGTCATTATTAAGTAATACAAATTTTTGGTCGGTCTGTGGGTAAAACAAGTTCAGTCTAAACCTGATAAATTTTGAACAACTTACGGCTTTTAAGGACAACGTGGGGATTGATGGGTCAGATGATCTTCTCAAGAGTTCTTCAGGACTTCACTTGCTCATTCTAACTCCGATTCTATTTCTGTTTTCGGTTTTCGTGTTCGCTGGAGTGGATGAACACTGGATTACAACAAATCTGGTGGAAATGTGATAAAATTTTGACTAACTTACAAACTTTGAGGCTTTAACGTGGGAAATGATGACCATTACAACGTCAAGCATAACCCTCTCCCCTCCTCCCTCCTCCATTCCTTCTCCCCTCCCATTCCTTACCCAACCTTACCTTTCCCTACCCTTCCCCTCCCTCAACCATCCGCCGCTTTTCTCCCTTCTCCTTCCTCTCCTCTTCCTTCCCTCCCATCGCCTTCCCCTTCTCTACCTCTTCCCCTTCCTTTCTCTTCCCCTGCCGCCCTTGCGATAAATCCGTCCCACAATGCATGGCGGCAAAACAACTGCGAAGCCACGTGTTATGATTTTGACTTTTAATCCATCAAAAACTGCTCCTGATCCGGAAGTAAACACAATCATGGGTTTGGCAGAAACAGCTGGTTTGATAATACACTACTCACAATAAGTTAGGGATATTGCAGGTTCTTCGGTGTGGTTGATTTTGTGTATTAATTATGTTGAAAAAAGTTGTTGGTCCTAATTCTATGGTTATTAATGAGTGTGAAAAAACACAGCATTCTTGATTTCAATACCATAATCCCAATCCCGATGAAAAATCGATTCACTCCCACAATATCCCCAACTTATTGTGAGTTGTGTGTGTCGACACACTCGTGATTTTGAGTTTCCACCTGAACGACGCCGCTTTTATCCATACTAAGGTGGGTGGGAGGTTTCATATATTCCTCGATACAACTGTGATTTTGTTTTTCGATCCACACAACGTGTTTCATATCCGCCCTTTCTTGCTGGCAGATTTGTCTGCATTGGTTATCACAGGAGAATGGCATCGATATCAGTTTATCACGAGTTTTTAAAAAAACGTTGAAGGCTCCATTCATGTGCTTTAAGCCCTCATCGAGGCCAGGCCTTACATAAAACAGCTGCATTGATAGAAAAGTGAAGAAAGAGAGAATAGTCTCAGAGTTTTTGAAGAAAGAAAAAATGCTTTTTGGAAAGGGGAAGCTTGTGTTTGGAAATACATGGGAAGGCAAAGCAGATTTCAAAATGTTCAACAGACATTCGCTGATGCTCATTCTCAATCACTACGTTCGTTCGCTTTTAGTCGGCACATTCAAGACACCCCATTCTCCTACTACTTGTGGTGGAAGGGAAAAATGGAGGAAGAGGGAATTGGGGAGGGGGACTGTATTTGATTATACTCACTAAGTGGACCAATGAATATTTGTTTATGTTTCATTTTTGGGAATAATTTAAATTTCTTGTAACACTCATCATCACCATCAAGTATATTAACACACAATACGTTGGAACTTGGTTCTTGGTACAAGTATCTTTGTTGAGCAGAGATGACATTGCTAAATCACCAAGAAAATTTTATTTTAAGCAAAGAAACATCGATAAATATTACCTTGTAAATGGAGCACTGTTATGCAACAACATCAGCAACAGGCATTTTAAGGCCATTTTCCCTGCAAGAGCGGGGGTTAGCCTTGCGGTCCCCATGACGATCTTCTCCATTTTGCCCTATTTTCTGCATCTCTCTATTAACCCCCTTGCCCGCATTTCTTCTTCGACCATCTTTAGCCAAGTCTTTCTCGGTCTTCCCCGTCCTCTACTTCCTTCTACATTCATTTCCATCACTCTTCTCAACCAGTTACTTTCATCCTTCCTCAACACATGACCAAACCATCTCAAACTGTTTCTCTTCACAGCATCCATCACAGGCTCTATTCCCATCATCTTTCACAATTCATCATTTGTCTTCCTCTCTCTCAACGATACTCCGCACATCCACCGAACCATTCGCATTTCCACCCTTTCCAGCCTTTGTTGCTGCTCTACGTTCATTACCCATGTCTCGCTCCCATAAATCATAACACTTCTCAAACATGCAGCATACACCTTTCCCTTCAGCTTCAACGACACTCCCCTTCTCGTCAGCACGCCACTCAGTTCCCAAAACTTCTTCCATGCACATCTCACTCCAGCAACCGTTGCCGAGTCTGATCCACCTTCTCCATTCAGCATGTCTCCTCGGTAACAAAATGTTTTCACACCTTCCAGCTTCACGCCGTCTCCAGGATCCAACTCAACATTTCCTCCATCTGCAGCTCCCTCTGTGCACACCATACACTTGAATGTAGCTTACACACTGGTTAATGACCCTCTCAAACCACCACAATTTTGATGAACCCATTCCGCGCACATTGTACATTGAATGGAATTCACTCTGACACACTTCCTGCACACAGCACATGGCCACTTCGCATTTCTTTCCACCTCACCACATGCTTTACCACTTGCCATCACCTTCGTCTTTCCGATATTCACCTTGAGACCTTCTATCTCCATACATTCCTTCCACTTGTTCATCTTTTCCTTCAGTCCATTCATACTTTCTGCAATCAACACCAGATCATCTGCATACAACAACTCCCACGGTAAACCCTCCTTTACGTTCCGAGCCAGCACCTCCATCACAGCTACAAATAGTAGTGGACTTAGTACCGACCCCTGATGCACTCCCACCTTCACCTCAAACTCACCACTGTTCCCGTCCTTCGTCCTTGCAGCTGTGCGCGCTCTTTTGTACATTGCCATCACTACTCTGATCAACCATTCCTCCACTCCTAACTTCCTCAATGCCCATGTCACTACTTCACGTGGAACCCTATCGAATGCTTTCTCCAGATCAACAAACCCAAGAAACAACTTCTTCCTCTTCTCCATGTACTTCTGCAACTGCATCACAATAAAAAGCGCAGCTGTCATTCCTCTTCCTGGCATAAATAATCATAAACATAAATATGGCATAAATCGCATAAATCATAAACATAAATATGCATAATGGCATAAAAAAAAAATTAAAAAACCAAACTGCATTTCGTCAATCTTCAGTTTCTTCCTTATCCTCCTCTCCACACCCTTTCCAATACCTTCATGCCATGCTCCAATAACTTTGTCGCTCGATACGAGCCACAGTCCAGAGGGTCACCTTTCCCCTTGTATGGAGGGACGAGGGTACTCAGTTCCCAAGCCAGTGGAATGCGGCCTTCCTTCCCCCAACAGGTTACAGATCTCTGTCATTCTCTTCACACCCCAATTTCCCGCTGCCTTCAGCATATCTCCCACAACTCCCGTCGGCCCTCCCGCTTTTCTACTCTTCATTGCTTTTATCGCTTCCACAACATCCTTCTCGGTTATCTTCTCTGAATGATCGTTTTAAGGCCATTTTCCCCGCTAGAGCGGGGGTTAGCCTTGCGGGCCCCATGACAATCATGGTTCCCTGTTTTTGAGGCAATGTTTTTATGGCCGAATGCCCTTCCTGACGCCAACCCTTGGTCGCCTCTTACGATGCGCAGGGATACAGTGTACTTATTCTAAACCGGGGTACACACCGGGATCATTCATCCCAGCAAGCTGGTACTCAATTCTCTGCCGGTCCTAAAACTGGGTTACTCTCTATGTTGCCATCCCATTCATTCTCTGCATTCAACAGTATTTCCATATATCTATCTCTTCCATCTGGGTCCACAACGATTTGTCCCAATTCATCCTTCAAGCAACTCACCCCCATCACATCACACCTCTCTTTCGCTATCTGCTTTGAATCCTGAATACCGCTCTCTGACCCTCTTCCAAATCCAAGCGTTCTCCGAACATTTTCCTACATGTCACCTGCGCCTTTGCTACCTCTTTCTTTGCAGCCTTCTTGGCTGCCTTATAACTTTCATGCTCTGCCTTTCCTGCCCCCATACCCTTCGCCTTCTGCCACTCCTTGAACTTCTTCCTCTTCTCCTCTTCTCCTCCTTGAATTCTCTTTCCAACTTCATCATCCCACCACCATGTTTCCGAGTGCCTCGGTGGTCCTTTTGTCCATCCACATACCTCACCAACGGCTCCGAACAGACTATCTTTCATTGACATCCAACCACTTTCAAGCTCAACCACATCATCATCATCATCATCATCATCATCATCATCATCATCATCATCATCATCATCATCACCACCATTTGGCCTGTGGGCCCTTAATTGATCGGTGAGGCAATTGTACCTTAATTTGGCCCGTGGGCAGTTAATTGATCGGTCAGGGGGTTGTTACTGAATTCGGCCTTTAGGTGGCGTACCCTGAGTGTACCTATACTTATTGCAAATGGAGCACTGTTATAATATGGAGAAACCCCTCGCAATTATGAAGTTTAAAAAAGTTTTTTATAAACCTAAATCTATTCGGGGGATGTCGAACAATGTGATCGATATTTCAAAACAGCTCTACAGTGCATTCAGAAAGTATTCAGACACCTTCACGATCCGAGGATCCTGGGTTCGAATCCTGGTCGATCGCTGAATTAACGCCAGGGGGGTTGACTCAGCCTGTCATCCTTCCGAGGTCGGCAAATTGTGTACCAGTTCACTGGTAATTCCCTGTGTGTCGCCAGAGTCGACTAACAGGGTTGGTGGCAGGAAGGGCATCCGGCCGTAAAACATTGCTTCAAAAAGGGGACCATGGTGCCCGAAAAAGGTCAACCCCTGTTCTGCAGAGAAAAATTGCCTCCAAAGGTGGTTCTTATGCTGAAATCGTTTAAATTCATTTTTTCCCTCATCAATCTACACTCAATGCCCCATAATGACAAAGAGAAAACAGGATTTTAGAAAGTTTTGCAAATTTATTGAAAACAAAAAACTGAAATATCACATTGACATAAGTATTCATACTCTTTGCTATGACACTTGAAATTTGGCTCAGGTGCCTCCCATTTCTCTTAATCATCTTTGAGATGTTTCTACACCTTGATTGGAGTCCACCTGTGGTAAATTCAATTGATTGGACATGATTTGGAAAGGCACACACCTGTCGATATAAGGTCTCACAGCTGACAATGCATATCAGAGCAAAAACCAAGCCATGAGGTCGAAGGAACTGCCTGCAGAGCTCAGAGACAGGATTGTGTCGAGGCACAGATCTGGGGAAGCCGACAAAAAAATTTCTGCTGCATTGAAGGTTCCCAAGAGCACAGTGGCCTCCATAATTCTTAAATGGAAGAAGTTTGGAACAACCAGGACTCTTCCGGGAGCTGGCCGCCCGGCCAAACTGAGCAATTGGGGGAGAAGGGCCTTGGTAATAGAGGTGACCAAGAACCAGATGGTCAATCTGGCTGAGCTCCAGAGATCCTCTGTGGAGATGGGAGAAATTTCCAGAAGGACAACCATCACTGCAACACTCCACCGATCTGGGCTTTATGGCAGAGTGGCCATGTGGAAGCCAAACAGTTCAATCTTGGTTTCATCAGACCACAGAATCTTGTTTCTCACAGTCTGAGAGTCTTAGGTTCTTTTTTGCAAACTCCAAGCGGGCTTTCATGTGTCTTTCACTGAGGAGAGGCTTTCGTCTGGAGAGCGGTCACATGGAAAGCTATTCAAGATTGAGGAGGATCGTAGTCCAGGAATAAGCTATGTTTCTATATTCCTAACCTCCAAACAACAACTTTAATCCTCCCATTCCTGCATAGTAGTGGATTGTGAAGTGTCAACCTATAGCTTTAAAGGGTATTACACGACAAGACCAAAAGTATGTGGACACATGAACAAAATCATGGGCATTAATATGGAGTTGGTTCCCCATTGCTGCTCTAACAGCCTCCACTCTTCTGCGAATGCTTTCCACTAGATGTTGGAACATTGCTGTGGGGATTTGCATCCATTCAGCCACAAGAGCATTCGTGAGGTCGGGCACTGATTTTGGGTGATAAGGCCTGGCTCGCAGTCGGCATTCCAATTCATCCCAAAGGTGTTCATTGGGGTTGAGGTCAGGACTCTGTGCAGGCCAGTCAAGTTCTTACACACCGATCTCGACAAACCATTTCTGTATGGACCTCACTTTGTGCATGGGGGCATTGACATGCTGAAACAGGAAAGGGCCATCCCAAAACTGTTGCCACATAGGTGGAAGCAGACAATCGTCAAGAATGTCATTGTATACTTTCTCGTTGAGATTTCCCTTCACTGGAACTAAGGGGCCGAACCCGAACCATGAAAATCAGCCCCAGACAATTATTCCTCCTCCACCAACATTTGCAGTTGGCAAGAGGCATTCGGGAAGGTCGTGTTCAACTGGCATCCACCAAACCCAGATTCGTCCGTCGGACTGCCTGATGGTGAAGTGTGATTTATTACTCCAGAGAACGCGTTTCCACTGCTCCAGAGTCCAATGGCGGCGAGCTTTACACCACTTCAGCCGACAGTTGGCATTGCGCATGGTGATCTTACGCTTGTGTGAGGCCGCTCGACCATGGAAACCCACTTCATGAAGCTCCCGACGAATAGTTGTTGTGCTGATGTTGCTTCCAAATGCAGTTTCGAACTCGGTCGTGAGTGTTGCAACCGAGGACTGACGATTTTTACGCGCTTCAGCACTCGGCGGTCCCGTTCTGTGAGCTTGTGTGGCATAACACTTCGCGGCTGAGCTGTTGTTGTTCCTAAACGTTTCCACTTCACAATAACAGCATTTACAGTTGACTGGGACAGCTCTAGCAGGGCAGAAATTCGACGAACTGACTTGTTGGAAAGGTGGCATCCTTTGTTGGTGCCATGTTGAAAATCACTGAGCTCTTCAGTACCACCCATTCTACTGCCAATGTTTGTCTGGAGAATACATGGCTGTGTGGTTATATATATATATATATATATATATATATATATATACATATATATATATATATATATATATATATATATATATATATATATATATATATATATATATATATATATATATATATATATATATATCTGTCAGCAATAGGAGTGGCTGAAACAGCCGAATCCACTAATTAGAAGGGGTGTCTGCATACTTTTGGTCATGTCGTGTATCTGCTTGCCTGTGTCTTTTGTAATTCCTTTGAATAAAATGAAACCAAGATTTCTTCCCCATTCATATCATATAATTTGTAGGTCCAAGGAACTGTATCCATTACATCACCAATTCTAAAAACTTCCTTTGTCCATCTCTTTGTATATCCTTTCTCAGAATGACTTTTCCATCTGTATTTTCTTGCAATATCGCTAACTTTGAACTTGGGCTTTCTCAAATTAATCTTCTTTTCATATTCTAATTTTGTAAATGTTTCTGATGGTTTTGATTTTGTTGATGAATGAACTGTAATATTGTAATTATCTACAGTATCTGAAATTAAAGGTACCCATTGTTGAGAACCGAGTTGTGTGCATTTTTTTTTATCGCCTCTCTTTCAAAGTGTGACTAAGCGCTCAATAACATCTGCCTTTTCTTCATTAAAGGGGCTGCATAATGTAATACCATTATCTTTAAGAAATTTCAGAAATGTTTTGTTGTCGAACTCTGTTCCCTCATCAGTCCATAACTTCTTTGGTTTCCTTTTACTTTTACTAGCTATTCCACTGAAATGTAACCTAAGAGTATTACCCCTTTTGATTTTCAAAGGAACAACCCATGCAAATCTACTCCTCAAATCAATAACGGTTAAAGCAGACTTGTATCCCTAATCATTATTTCGTTCAATTAAATCAGCAGATCAGATGTAATCAACACCTTTGGAATAAACCTTCCTTCTTTTAACCTTTGTGATTGTAGGTTTATGTAATTCCTCCGCTAAAACTATTTGCTCCTCAGTCTTGATGACATCATTAGAGCTTAATAGTTTTTTTGATAACGAAGCCCAAGTCTCAATTTAGCACTTATCAATATTTTCATGATAAACCTATTGACTTTCTCAACGTTGGATTTCGTATCAAAGATAAATTATACAACATTTCTCTGTCGGCTTCGTGTTTTTCATCTAATGTAGTGCTGTTTCCCTATTCAAATATCATGTTTCATACACACTTAATCAACCCTATTTAGAAATTTAGACCAATGTTTAGAATTGTTAGCCTCATCTAATCTTTTATCCAAGTTTGTCCCTGGACCACAGAAAGAATACCCCGGTAGGTGTAAATCCCGTGGAATTCCAGTTGTTGTAAATTTACTACCCAACAAAAACTTTTGTATATCTCCCCCACTTTTATGCTTGGCTAACCCCCGCTCATGCAGGGAAAATGGCCTTAAAATGCCTGTTGTTGTTGTTGTTGTTGCCCCACTTTTATGCTTAGAAATGAATTGACACTTTTTGGAGCCACACACAAAACATATCCCCTTTTGATAAACTTTATTATTTTTACCTTTAACATATGATATATTTTTAGTATTAGTTTACTTTTTACACTTACAACAATAACTCATTTATTTATGAGAAAAATTTACAGAGTGCGAAAACCTTTTTGGTTTCCAACATATAAATTTCTATCTTGATTTTTAAAACATAAAGAATCCTTCGGAATGCCTTCACTCTCTCCTCCATCTATTTCGGGAAAAAAATATGTTAAACTTTAACGAAAGTCAATAACACCAACATCATCAACGACATAATCTTTTCCTTCTTCCTTATCCCCATTTTCTCATTTAAATATCCTCCCTGAAATTGAAGTTATGTCGAGCACTCTTCAAGCTAATATTTTCCTTGGACTTTTAATTTCTCTATTTTCCTCCTCAGTGCATCGGGTTTGATTTATTTTCTGTAATCCAATCTTTTATTAATCTCACTGGTTTCCATATTTTTATATTTTTCATCCCTCTCTTTTTTCTCCGTTTCCTCCCTCTCTTCTTTCACCCTTGCCTCATTTTCTTCTTCAACTCCTTCCTCATCCCTTACTACCCTTGAACCATCTCCCCATAGAATATCAAATATATGTTCATCTGCATTTCTTGATATTCCTTTACCCAAAATAAGTTTTTTTGCAACAGGAAACCAATAAAATTTCTTCTGAATTTCTAAAAAGAGCTTTGCATTCTATCGACTTCAAAACCCATTCATTATTTGACTTTTTAATTAAATCTACATTTGCAGGTTTATTAACATTAGTATAAAGCCAATCTTTTATTGAAAAACTCCCATTCTTTTGTTGTATAACATATTTATTGAAATACTGAATACCCTTTTCTTGTAGGTATGCTTGGATACAGAAATGATAATTTTCTTGACGTCTTCTTGTTGTCATTTATGTATCAGAAATATATGAGAGATTAATATGATGACAGGTAATACCTCCCCATTTTCCTATTGTTAAATCAGTTTGTTTTCCCAGGCTTCCTATAAAAAATCCTGTTCTTTGTGTTTTCATTAAATAAACTATGACAAAACTGTTGTTGATTTTAGCTTTATTAAATTCCTTTATTTGTTGATAACTAAAAGTGGTTCCACATATCTCATTATCCTCACCAAGTGGATAATATTCTTCTTTGCATGGTTGATTTTATTCTTGTAGGTCTTGTATGTTTATTGAAAAGACCAGTTATACCCTAAATCAGACGTATCATACCCCCATGTTCTATTCTCATAAAAACTATACGTCCTTCTTTATATAAGTTAATTTTAATTGTAACTGTGAATTGTGTGTGACCTTTGGATGTATTTAACATTTCTACATCGTTTGAATATATAGCCATTTATTTAAAGTTCTATATTGTGATAATTCATTAAATCTAATTAAGTCATTGTCATCTGTGGGGCTTGGATAATTGATTAATTTATAAGTATTTTTCATCGTAATATTTTTTGTTATATTATATTTTTGTCATTCAGCCTGTGCCTTTGTATAATAATTTAAAAAAATCAATATCCAACTCACGGGATACTCCAAAGATGGAATTATCTTTTCCAACATGTCATTTATATTGGATTAAAAATGACATAAAAATTTTCATTTTTGTTGAGTTGAAAAAAAAACCCCATAATTGTCCACAATATTTAACATAAGGATCTTCCATTTCGTTCTCATGGTGAAACTCCAAATTCAGATTTGATTAGTTATTATCAAAAGTCATTCTTTGAAACATCGAAAGTATAAAACACATGGACATTGCTGGAACTTCCAGGAAAGAAAAAAGTCGGTATTTCCAAAACAAAAAAGTGGATTTGGGGTGAATTAACGGGGGTAGAAGAGATCAAGGCTTTGGATCGGGGAATATAAGAGATGGTGGTGAACAGCTGTTTTAAAGATCTGGAGGGAGGAGTGGGATTGAAAAGAGTGAGGGAGTTTGTTCCAGAGGTGGGAGTAAAGAGGAGTGAAGGTGAGCAGAGAGTCTTGATTTTGGCAATTTCACCAGAAAAGGTTTACTGGCAGATCTTGTGCGACCTGTAGGAATATTTGGGTGAGGTACTGCCATTGTCATTATGTCGACTACCGATTACGTTGCAGAAGGTAATCGTCAACTACATCGTGATACTTACAAAGAGCTCCCATCCGACCCTACCCTTTTACATCTTGAAGAGGTTAAAAAGGTCATAGATTCTATTCGGGTGGATAAAACCATCAAATCTTGCTTGGTTCCTAAAGATCCTCATTGCCCTAACCTTTATTTTCTTCCTAAAATACACAGGGTAAACAATCCAGGTAGACCAATCGTATCTGGCTGCACATGTCCAACTGTTCTAATATCAAAATTTGTTGAATGTCATTTACGTCCTCTCATGATGAATCTCTCCTCATACCTCAAGGACACGACCAGTTTTCTCGCCCACATCCAAGGATTGAACAGAATATACTCACCTTTCAACTCCCAAACCATTTTAGTCACAGCAGATGTTACATCCCTCTACACTAATATTCCACATTCAGAAGGCCTGTCTGCATGCCGCAAAGCCCTCGATACACGACAAGTCCCAATACCACCTACTCAAGACCTTATGCGCCTATTAGAACTGACACTCAAACTGAATAATTTCCAATTCAACGGACGACATTACATTCAAACTCAAGGTACCGCTATGGGTACCCCTGTTGCACCATCGTACGCTAACATCTTCATGGGAATGATAGAGGCCAAGATCAATGCACAACCTCATCATGGCATCTTGGAAAAATCCTGGGTACGTTATATTTATGACATCCAGTTCATCTGGTCAAAATTCCCCCGTAGTCTCACACAATTCCAAAATGAATTAAATTTGATTCATCCGACCATCAAGTTTACATTCGACAGCTCACAGTCCGAAGTTCACTTTCTAGACACATTACTCACGCTTCAAAATAACAGACTCGAAACAGAACTATACACCAAACCAACAGACACTCACTCTTACCTTCTCCCTTCTTCATCTCATCCTAAACATACAATTGCAAGCATACCATACAGTCAAGCACTCAGAGTAAGATGCATTTGCTCAACAAAAATGGCAGAAGAAACTTCTCTCTGACAATTAGAAACACACCTCATTGCAAGAAACTATGACCCTCACTCTGTGAAAGAAGCAATAAACCGAGCAAAACGCATACCGAGAGCAGACCTTCTGACTTACAAACCCAAACCTGCAACTAACCGTGTCCCACTGGTAACCACCTACTCTCCGACCTCATCCCAATTGCCAAGTATTCTGAATAAGGCCCTTCCTCTCCTCCATCAATCAGAAACACTCGGCACCACATTTCCTCAACCTAAAAACTAACATAATTTTGACGTGGACGGACACTCAGGGACCTCTTGGTAAAAGCAAAGCACCCACAGCCCCACAACAAACAAACTAGGATCCCTGGCTTCTATAAATGCACAGCAAACAAATGTATTATTCACAAGCATTTACTAGAAGGAAACAAATTTTGTAGTTCTAACACTGGACAAAAATTCCCCATCACCTCCTATATGAACTGCAAATCTACATGGGTCATATACCTAATCACTTGCCAAAAGTGCACCAAACAATATGTTGGAAAAACTGAGAATACACTCTACACACGATTTAATAACACCCGGTCAGAAATCAACAACTTCCACACCAGTCATAATCAGGGCAAATCTCTACCTTACACGATACACTTTAATCAACCGGATCACTCTATAAATGACATTCAAAACTCTGCCATTGAATCAATCACAAATCGATCACACACCACGATTCTGAAACGTGAGTCCTTTTGGATACATAAACTTCGGACAAAAATCCCTCATGGCATAAATTTTGATGATTAAAGAATGTTCCTACATCAACCCAATCAAATCATTAACCGTAACCCATTCATTCATTCATTCATTCATTCATTCATACATTCACCCATTCATTCATTCTACCTTTATATGTCATTTATATAAATATATTATATGAATATAAATGGTATATGAATATATGCTTGTGTGTTTATGTATGTATGTATCTCTAGATTTGTATATGCACGTGCACCGGAACTGTAACGCAAACGGTAACTGTAAGCTGCGCTACACTTCCGTTGAACTTGAGGACGGTGAGTGAGCTTTGGCGTGGCTCTTCCTTTTGTATGCATTTTCTACACATATCACACATCTTACAAACATATCACTATACATGCTTGACTGATATACATGCATGTTGTTTTTGTAGACTAAGAAGAAGACCTTTGTTGGTCGAAAGCTTGTCAAATTAAAGATCGACGTCCTGAAGCTACGTCCGCGTCTGATTTAACCTGCCGATTATTTATTTAATGCAAATGAGACGCCCTGCTCGTACTGTGGAGTTTCTACTATTTCTCACAGTTATATATATATATATATATACAATTATACATATTATATATATATATATATATATATATATATATATATATATATATATATATATATATATATATATACACACACACACATATGTACTCAGCTTTCCATAGCATGTAATTGTTGTCATTGTCCCTGCTGCCAACTGTACTCGTATTCCAATTGCATATATTTAACAGACGTACTCAGTCAGGTTTCAATGGTATGTAATTAATATACGGACTCAGGAAGGTTTCAATAGTATGTGATTAATGGACATACTCAGTCAGGTTTCAATAGTATGTAATTAATAGACGTATTCAAGTTTCAATGATATGTATTTTTTATTATAATGGAGCAAACGTATGTGGTTATGTCTGCATATTTGTGACCAAAATGTCTTCTTCTTGTTCAAACTGTTTTTAACAATTCCATCGTGTTATTTATATATTTAAAGCTAACCTAAGAAACACATTCATGATTTACCTGTATTCATCAGCGCTACTTTTTTTGTTACTCTGACTTGATTAATTGAGATGTATTTGGGCCATATCACAATCTACAAGATACGTCGTAAAAAGCCGGCCAGAAGTCTAAGGGAGGTGGTGTATCGGGGACACATCTGCTCTGTGAGGCTGGAAGTTCAACTTTCCCATCCAGTTTTTGATAAATTTGTATTCACCTTCCCTTCCAGCTCGAACTGATCATTTAAAATAAATATATATATTTGTACTCTGTTCCTTTTTATTTGTACATGTTGGGTTTTGATTTCTGATTTGCAGTATATATTCAATCGGAGCACAAAATATATTTGGCCGACCTATCCCCACAATTCCCCCAAGCCCCCATCCACACCATCCCCCCTCCACCATTGTCCCCACCACCATCACCCCCTGCACCATGCACCCCATCCCCCCACCCACCACGACCCCCAATACATTGTCACCACCACCAACCTTCACCCACCATCCCTCACTCGCTGAGAAAGCAGACATGGTCAAAGATGCCTATCCCTCTGAAGCGACGTGTGGTGTGGTGCGCCGAGCCACGCTTGTTATAATAATAAAAAATCATTGAAACTTGAATACGTCTATTAATTACATACTATTGAAAGCTAACTACGTTGATTAATTACGTCAAATTAAAACCAGAGTCTGTCTATTCATTACATTCTACTAGCAACGGTGCCTGCCCTACGGACGGGGCTTCATTTGGGAGGCCCAAACGAAAAGGCAAAATATCAGAAATTGAAGGTTTTTTTATTTTAAACGATTTATATAAATATCCGTTAAATCATATCACACGCAAATCATCAAAATATTAACAGTATTTTTCGAATTTCAATAAAAGCCACATCACTGTTCATATCGGTAAATATTATTCCATCGTGTTTCAAATCGTGATATCAACTGTGCGCTTTTCTTTAGGAAAACAAATGGAATGTTTTTCTACCTCTTCTTCAGCTTGGAGCTTCAGGATAGACGAAATTGCTGATAAAAGTTCCTTTTCTCTCTTTGAAGTTCTTGGCAAACATTTTTATATTGTCCCTGCTGCCAACACGACTCATGGCGACATAAAGCTGTCCATGGCTGAAGAAATCTGTCTTTAGGTAGACGCCTACATTTTTCAATATCTGACCTTGAGCCTTGTAACTGGTTATTGCAAAGCAGAGTCGGACAGGGAATTTAATGAATGAATGAATGTAATGAATAATGCCATGGTGTCGCGTTGGCAGCAGCGACAATATAAAAATGTTTGCCAAGAACTTCAAAGAGAGAAAAGGAACTTTTAGAGAGAAAATGAACTTTTAAAGAGAAAGGAAACTTTCAGAGAGAAAAGAAACTTTTGGAGAGAAAAGGGACTTTCAGAGAGAAAAGGAACTTTCAGAGAGAAAAGGAACTTTTAGAGAGAAAAGGAACTTTTAGAGAGAAAAGGAACTTTCTGAGAGAAAAGGAACTTTCAGAGAGAAAACAAACTTTCAGAGAGAAAAGGAACTTTCAGAGAGAAAAGGAACTTTCAGAGAGAAAAGGAACTTTTAGAGAGAAAAGGAACTTTCAGAGAGAAAAGGAACTTTTAGAGAGAAAATAAACTTTTAGAGAGAAAAGGACCTTTTAGAGAGAAAATAAACTTTCAGAAAGAAAAGGAACTTTTAGAGAGAAAAGAAACTTTTAGAGAGAAAAGAAACTTTCAGAGAGAAAAGGAATTTTTAGAGAGAAAAGGAACTTTCAGAGAGAAAGGAACTTTCAGAGAGAAAAGAAACTTGCAGAGAGCAAAGGAACTTTTAGAGAGAAAAGGAACTTTTAGAGAGAAAAGGAACTTTTAGAGAGAAAATAAACTTTTCTCGGCAATGTCATCTCTCCTGAAGTTCTGAGCTGAATACGAGGTACAAAATCATTTCATTTGTTTTCCTAAAGAAAATTGTACAGTTGATATCACCATTTGAAACACGATGGAATAATATTTACCGATATGAACAGTGATGCGGCTTTTATTGAAATTCTACAAATACTGTTTAGATTTTGATGATTTGCGTGTGATATGATTTAACGGATGTTTATATAAATCGTTTAAATAATCATTTGTGCCTCCCAATTGAAGCCCCGCCCTTGGGGTGGGTACCGTTGCTAGTCCTTTGGACACGATCAATGGACTCCGCCATATTCGCTGTGTTCATGGTTTGAATTACGCTGAAGTAATGTGGAGGTGTTTCATTGATATGGATTAAATGCTTACGATATAGTGTCAGTGTACCCAGAGGTAAAATGTCAAGTGTACCCCGAAGTGATGTGAACGGAGTCGGCAAGCACGATATGTTCCTGGGTGTCATGAGTTATCCACCCATTGCGTTTCACGTCAACCAGTAAGGTCGAAAGAAAACGAAGCGTATCCAGAGGTGTGGGAAAATAACGTTAGGCTGGAGACCAAAGTTGAAATTGGAAAAACAATCTAGCCTATTTTACTCCAGGAGTTCCCAGGATTACCCACCCAAAATATCGTTGCGATCGGTTCAGCCGTTTTTGCGGAACCTGGGAAAAGACAGACGGACGGACAGACATTTGGTGAATTATAGTAAGATGGAAACCCGAGTACATCAATTAATTACACTGAGTACATCTATTAATTACATGTAATGGAAACATGATTACAAACATGGGTCTTCTGTGTCTTTTGCATCTTTTCGGTCTTCGTGGTAATTTTGGTCTTCAGGGTCTTTGGGGTCTTTTGGGTCTTAAGTGTCTTTTTGGTGTTTGCGGTATTTTCGATCTTTGGGGTCTTTTTGGTCTTCGGAGTCTAAAGTATCTTTAAGGGTCTTTTGGGTCTTCATGGTTTTTTCGGTCTTTGGGGCCATTTGGGTGATCATGCTCTTTTGGATCCTCTGGGTCTTTAAGGGTATTTCAGGTATTCGGGGTCCTTCAGGGTATTTTGGGTCTTTGAAGTCTTTAAGGGTATTTTGGGTCTTTTGGGGTCTTGGTGGTCTTAAGAGTCTTGGGTGATTTAAAGGGTCGTCAAAGGTCTGAGGGGTCTCAGCAGTCCAAAGGGTCAAAAGGTATGTTCAGAACATCATTAAGAGTTCACGGACTGTGTTTTTGAGTGTTATTTTTGTTTTTGAAGAAGAAGAAGAAGACGTGTTGATGACAAATATACTGTTGCGGTTTTGAGAACCCCTCACTTGTAAATAATTGTAAATAATGATTCTTGTAAATAATTCTCCATTTGAAAGGTCGCACCCATAGTTAGTCCACAAGCAACACGTAGGACACCATAGGAACTTCTCAGTTATTTCCTTCGTCTCTGTTTAGTTAAGGCTGTGTTCCCACTAGTTGAATCTGCGTTGCATTAATTAAATAAGGTAGGTCCCAAACCCATTCCGTTCATTTTGCGGCTCTCTCCCTCCAAATTCTGTTATGCGCCTTGGTTAGCGTCCGCCCAGGCGCCGCCATTACGCACGCGGTCAAGCTTGGAGAAGAAGGGGGCGCAGCGCCAAGAAAGAAGTGTGACCCTGTCAACGAACCAACCAGGGTTGAGGTGAGCTCACTGGTGGGCGTGGCGCGGCTTGATTTCGGAGCGCACGATATAAGTGCAAGCGCGGCGCCTTTTTACCACATGAGATGCGCGGAGAGAGCTTGCCTTTACACAGAGAAGAGAGAAGAGAGAGGAGAGAGAGAGAGGGCACGAACCGCGCGGGGAGAGCTCGAGTGATTGTCATGTTACGGGGAGGACTGCGCAAGGGGCGATTGATTGTATAGAACTGCGCATAGTGGCTGCGAAGGACCACCCCCCCCCCCCCCCCCCGGCCAGTAATAAGGTCCGATCGCGCACGCCAATGATACGCGCTCGCTGCCTGCCAGGGTCTCCCGCCACGACACGAGTCGACACCGGCAGCCGGACCTCGACGCCCTACCACCTGCCTGGACCTTCCTCCCCTGCCATCTGCCTGGACCTTCTCCTCCTACCACTACCCTCCCGTGTAAGTCTGTCTGTTTGTCCTGGGGTTAAGTAAGACTGTATAGTTAAGGTTGCCCTGTGTCTGCTTCTTCTTCTTCCTGTATATTCTTTCCCTTTCGTTTCCTCTTCTTTGGTTGTTGTAATAAATCCTTTGTTCTTCCTTACCTTTTGTTTTCCTCTTCATTCGATCGTCTTCGTCCTTTCTCTCCATTGAGTACCTGTGGCACGATTTAGGAATCGCTTTAATCGGGTTTAGTCTTATTGTTAATGGCTCGGGCTTCGGATTGCTAAACCGCTCGGCAATTTCCACCTTGTCCGCGGTCCGAGCGGGAATTATCTCCCTGCTTTGCGGTCGGATTGGCACTCAGGTATTTGGGACTCCATTGACCAATCACCCTGGCCAATCTCGACCGGAAAGGAGTGTTATAATTTCCAGGATCGGGGGACAGCCAGCTTAAAAGACAAGGGGATTAACCCCCCATTGATAAGGGGAGCGCCGACCCAGAATCCACAACAATACAAACAAACACAACCATATACGTTTGCTCTATTATAATAAGATATGTAAGCACAGTAGTTAGTTATAATATGTAAGCACAATAGTTCGTTATAACAGGGAAGCACAATTGTTAGTTATAATATGAAAGCACAACAGTTCGTTATAATATGGAATAAAAACAGTTAGTTATAAAATGTCAAGCACAACAGTTAGTTTTAAAATGTGAAGCACACACACATAATTGATTGACACGTGGAGAGAACGTTGAATGGTGCCACCACTCTGTATCTGCCACTGGTCACTGGCAAACAATATCACAGCAAATAATTTATCATGAGAAATGAGAGGGAGAGGGTGTGGGTGGAGGGAGGGGTTTGTTTGCACCCCAGATCCACCTTTGGGGGGATTCATCAATGTGTGCGTCACTTATTGGAGCACAGACACAGCGGAACATCCTCGCTCTCAGCAACAACACAAACCAGCAGGGGACCTGCATCATCAGCACAACCACATTCTCAGCAATGATACAAACAAGCAGGGGGCACTGCATTATCGGCACAACCACATTCTCAGCAATGACAAAAACCAGCAGGGGGCACTGAATCATCGGCACAACCACATTCTCACCAATTACACAAACCAGCAGGGAGCACTGCATCATCGGCACAACCACATTCTCACCAATTACACAAACCAGCAGGGGGCACTGCATCATCGGCACAACCACATTCTCATCAATTACACAAACCAGCAGGGGGCACTGCATCATCGGCACAACCACATTCTCAGCAATGCGACAAAGCAGCAATCACAGGCTGCACCGATGACCCAACAACAACTAAACACAAGTAAACACTTAACAACAATCACACGTCAACAATCTTCGGTGATTCTCAACCCTCAAGTGACGTTCCATCACCATTGGTGTTTAACTGAATTTCAAGATTCGGAATCAAACTTCTCTCCAGGTCTTCAAGACACCTTGAGGAAGGTGTATCCTCTAGCTAGGCATGTCGGACCTCCTTTTTTTTTCCTCCTCGTTTTTATTCACGATTTAATTTTTTTGTTAATAAACCTTTTAAACTGGAAGTAACGAGGATAATATACGATGGGGTGAGATAACGATCGAGAGGATTCGATAGAAGTAGAAGAAACATGAGTGAAGAAACAAAGAGAGGAAGAAGAGTCTGCGAAGATCAAGCGTGGATCTCGTTCACCGGAAATGAGCGGCGACAGAAACATTTTACAAAGTGAGTCGTGACCGTGAGTCGAGGAAGAGTTGTGGAGATTTCGGGTTTTAAAATCGTGAGTAGAGGAAGAGTGGTGGAGATTTCGGGTTTTAAACAGCTTCGTGAGTAGAGAAAGAGTTGTGGAGATTTCGGGTTTGAAACATCTTCGTGAGTAGAGGAAGAGTTGTGCCTGTGGAGATTTCGGGTTTGAAACATCTTTGTGTCGAGGAGGAGTTGTGGAGATTTTGGGTTTTAAATATCGTCGTGAGTACAGGAAGAGTTGTGGAGATTTCGGGTTTTAAATATCTGTGTGTCGAGGAGGAGTTGTGGAGATTTCGGGTTTTAAACATCTTCATGAGTAGAGGAAGAGTTGTGGAGATTTCGGGTTTTAAACATCTTCATGAGTAGAGGAAGAGTTGTGGAGATTTCGGGTTTTAAACATCTTTGTGTCGAGGAGGAGTTGTGGAGATTTCGGGTTTTAAATATCGTCGTGAGTACAGGAAGAGTTGTGGATATTTCGGGTTGTAAACATCCTCATGAGTGGAGGAAGAGTTGTGGATATTTCGGGTTGTAAACATTTTCATGAGTAGAGGAAAAGTTGCGGAGATTTTGGGTTTTAACCATCTTCATGAGTAGAGGAAGAGTTGTGGATATTTTGGGTTTTAAACATCTTCGTGTGTAGAGGAGGAGCTGTGGAGATTTTGGGTGTTAAACATCTTTGTGTAGAGGAAGAGTTGTGGATATTTCGGGTTTTAAATATCGTCGAGTAGAGCAGAGGAAGAGTTGTGGAGATTTTGGGTTTTGAACATCTTCGTGAGTAGAGGAGTTGTGGTTATTTCGGGGAGTAAACATTTTCATGAGTACAGGAAGAGTTGTGGAGATTTTGGGTTTTAAATATCGTTGTGAGTAGAAGAAGAGTTGTGGATATTTCGGGTTTTAAATATCGTCGTGAGTAGAAGAAGAGTTGTGGAGATTTTGGGTTTTAAATATCGTCGTGTGTGAAGGAAGAGTTGTGGATATTTCGGTTTGTAAACATCCTCGTGAGTGGAGGAAGAGTTGTGGATATTTCGGGTTGTAAACATCCTCGTGTGTGAAGGAAGAGTTGTGGATATTTCGGGTTGTAAACATCCTCGTGAGTGGAGGAAGAGTTGTGGATATTTCGGGTTGTAAACATCCTCGTGAGTGGAGGAAGAGTTGTGGAGATTTTGGGTTTTAATCATCTTCATGTGTAGAGGAAGACTTGTGGAGATTTTGGGTTTTAATCTTCATGTGTAGTGGAAGAGTTGTGGAGATTTCAGGTTTCAAGCACACAAGGGGAAAGGTGACCCTCTGGAGTGTGGCTCGTACTGAGCGATAAAGTTATTGGAGCATGGAATGAAGGTATTGGAAAGGGTGTTGGAGAAGAGGATGAGGAAGGAGGTGAAGATCGACGAAATGCAGTTTGGATTTATGCCAGGAAGAGGAACGACAGACGCCATTTTTATTGTGAGGCAGTTGCAGGAGAAGTACATGGAGAAGAGGAAGAAGCTGTTTCTTGGGTTTGTTGATCTGGAGAAAGCATTCGATCGGGTTCCATGTGAAGTAGTGACATGGGCATTGAGGAAGTTAGGAGTGGAGGAATGGTTGATCAGAGTTGTGATGGCAATGTACAAAAGAGCGCGCACAGCTGAAAGGACGAAGGACGGGAACAGTGGTGAGTTTGAGGTGAAGGTGGGAGTGCATCAGGGGTCGGTACTAAGTCCACAACTATTTGTAGCTGTGATGGAGGTGCTGGCTCAGAACATAAAGGAGGGTTTACCGTGGGAGTTGTTGTTTGCAGATGATCTGGTGTTGATTGTAGGAAGTATGGATGGACTGAAGGAAAAGATGAACAAGTGGAAGGAATGTATGGAGGCAAAAGGTCCGAAGGTGAATATCGGAAAAACGAAGGTGATGGCATGTGGTGAGGTGGAAAGAACTGGGAAGTGGCCGTGTGCTGTGTGTAGGAAGGGGGTCAGAGTGAACTCCATTCAATGCACAATCTGCCCTGAGTGGGTTCATTAAAAATGTGGTGGTCTGAGAGGGTCATTAACCAGTGTGGCAGCCACATTCAAATGAAAGGTGTGCACAGAGGGAGCTGCAGAAGGAGGAAATGTTGAGTTGGATCTTGGAGACGGCGTGAAGCTGGAAGGTGTGAAAACATTTTGCTACCTCGGAGACATGCTGAATGGAGAAGGTGGATCAGACTCGGCAACTTTTGCTAGAGTGAGATGTGCATGGAAGAAGTTTCGGGAACTGAGTGGCGTGCTGATGAGGAGGGGAGTGTCGTTGAAGCTGAAGGGAAAGGTGGATGCTGCATGTGTGAGAAATGTTATGGTTTATGGGAGCGAGACATGGGTAATGAACGTAGAGCAGCAACGAAAGCTGGAAAGGGTGGAAATGCGAATGGTTCGGTGGATGTGCGGAGTATCGTTGAGAGAGAGAGAGACAGATGATGAATTGCGAAAGATGATGGGAATCGAGCCTGTGATTGATGCTTTGAAGAGAAACAGGTTGAGATGGTTTGGTCATGTGTTGAGGAAGGATGAAAGTGACTGGTTGAGAAGAGTGATGGAAATGAATGTGGAAGTAAGTTTGCGGATGGGGAAGACTGAGAAAGACTTGGCGAAAGATGGTCAAAGAAGAAATGCGGGCAAGGGGGTTAACAAGGAGAGATGCAGAAAATAGGGCAAAATGGAGAAGATTTTCATGGGGACCGCAAGGCTAACCCCCGCTCTAACAGGGAAAATGACCTTAAAATGCCTGTTGTTGTTGTTGTTGTTGCTCTTTCATGTGTAAATACGCTCATTGAATTTCCAAAATAACGTCACTTTCCTCATCTTCAAACTCTCTAATGATACAAATGCTCTTCCTTTAAATCTTTAATACAGGTGATTCAGTCCTACTTGCCAGTGTGATGAACTTGCACTGAATTCCCACGGACATGTTCCAGAGGAATGTTGTTGTTCCATCCGATTTTATTTGAAGTGGTTTGTTATTTATTGCCTGAAAGTTATTGATGTACGGAAACTGTCTGCATATCAGCACACCTGTGGCATGGATTACATGTGAGCACAAATACTCCTTCATACACATCCCCTGTGCTTGTGTGTGAGGCCTTCTCAACATTGAATGTCTTGATCCTAAAATTGCTGAACAGGCCCAGATTTTACAGAACGATCTAAACTTTTTAATGTTTTATATGTGGCTAAATCAACATTCACGTCAACATGTAATACAATTACAGTAATGTCTTAAGACAGCAATTTTGGGGGGGGCAGGGGGGGGGTCACAGGGTGTGCGTTAGTGTGTGGTGAAAGTTTAAAGTACTGTAACTGATTCAAGCAGAAGATAAGGCCTCAATTACAGAGGTACCTCACATATTGGCACTTTGTCAGATCAAGGTGCTCCGAGTGGCGTAAACATGAGGAAGAGTGGTATGTTTCCCTCCTCTCTGAAGGTTCACCCACCATGTACGCTCGAGTTGGCTGTGAGAAGGATTCCTGTCATGTGCAGCCGGAATCGGAACAGCCGACAGTGCTGGTGTGTGGAATGAAGGTTGAGGAGCTGGAAGGATTTCCCGAGATTCTGCAGATAAAAATCGAGGATGTGAACTCCTTTGGTCTGCAGGAGGAGCAAAGCGACCAGCCGAATGGTGAGTTGTGGGACTGACATCACTTCTGATGAGATCTGTGTTTGTTTCTTGCGGGGTTTTTTCGTATGCTTGATTGGGGCTCTTGAAAGCCGAGAGCAGAATGGGAGAGTAAACGGGATAAAATGAAACAAGGATAAAATGGAAAGAGGAAACAACAGCAGAGTATAAGTGAGATTGAGATGAAGGGGATGGGACATGGACACATGGGGGGGGGGGGGTGGTGGGGGGAAATCTGCACAAAAGTTGAAGGAAACAAAGGAAGAAGAGCAAGGGGGAAGTGTTGGATGATGAAACCAATCAGCGAACAAACAAAAAGAGGTGAGGTGAGATGAAGAGTGAGGTGAAAGAGGAAGGGAAACTATGAGGAAGACGTGAAAAGAGGTGAGAGGGGGTGGGGGGGGGGGGGGGAAATCACAATGACCTGGAAAAAGGGAATTCTTTGGAATGGGGTCACTTGCGGTGGAAAAGGTCATGGTTGGATGGAGGATGATCTGAGATTGTGATGAACAACTGTCTGGAAGACTTGGGGGGGAGGGAAGAATGAGATGGAAGAGAATGTGGAAGTTGTTTTCACAAGTGCGTTTTCACTGTTTTCCTGTGTTTTGGGAGTTACACCAAAAGGGGGTTGCTGGTGGACGTGTTCCCTGCAGCACTGCAGAAAGCTAGGGGAGGCAGGGGTGGGGGGAGGGGGGTGAAGAGGGAGGGGATGGTTCGCAATGCATGGAAAGAGCATTTAAGAAATTACTCATAGACTCAGCTTCACTGCAGAAGATTCCAACTGTTTCGAGGCCTTGGTTCCACAGTGTCCAGCCCACTGGGTTTGCTGTGTACTTTGAACTGTGGTTCCATCCTCGAGCACAGGAAAATTCTCCTCGTTAGGTCAACTGCACGAGTTGCCATGTATTTTGAGCAGTGGTTCTATCTTCAAATGTGAGACAATCCCCTCTTGAGGGCAACTGTGCTCACTGAAACTTCCGTGTGGTGAAATTAGTGAAACTATAGCATTGTGGTGGATTATTCACGCATCATTCACATTCGTCTCATCTTGGAGATCATTATTCTCCAACAGTCTTGTCGGCCGCTCTCGTGGAATGGAATGTGGAAATGAACGTAGAAGGAAGTCGAGCATGGGGAAGACCGAGAAAGACTTGGCTAAAGATGGTAGAACAAGAAATGCGGGCAAGGGGAGATGGAGAATGGCAAAGCGAGCCGAGGAGAGATGCAGAAAATAGGGCAAAATGGAGAAGATTGTCATGGGGACCGCAATGCTAACCCCCGCTCCAGCAGGGAAAATGGCCTTAAAATGCATGTTGTTGTTGTTGTGGTCTTGTCGGCCGTTTGGGAGTCCAAGTCCTTTACAATTCACATGTTTCAAAAGCCAATTGATATATCTCACCTGTCTTTGGAGGAAACAACCAATCCGCTCATCTCATCAATCATCCCCAGTTGTCACTATCACCAGATATTTAGTCAACCTGAGGCCCTTCTCATCAAAGAAGGCTGAATAAAACAATTAAGAAAAGTTCACACCTGCCACTGTTCATCACTTATTGACCAATCATCAGCAATAGCTTAGGCGGAACGCTGTTCTGTGGAGGAACTCAAGTCCTTCAATGTTCATTTAGTGTGCAACACTTGGACCATAGTTTGCTGCATTGTCAACACTGGCGTGACTCTGCGCGCTCCGTGCGCCTCACCACACGTGGTTTCAGAGGGACAGGCATCTTTGACCATTTCGGTGTCTTTTGTGTCTTCATGGAGTTTTGGGTCTTCAGGGCCATTTGGGTCTTTGGTGTCTTCAGGGGCTTTTGTGTCTTAAGGGTCTTTTGTTTCCTCTGGGTCTTCAAGAGTCTTTGGGGTATTTTGGTTATTTGGGGTATTTAAGGGTATTTTGGGTCTAAATGGTCTTCAAAGGGTCTTTTGGGTCTTGAGGGTCTACAGGGTATTTTATGTCTTTTGGGTCTTTGGGGTGTTTTGGGTATTCGGGGCGTTTTGGGTCTTCGGGGCATTTTGGGTCTTCAGGGCGTTTTGGGACTTCGGGGCGTTTTGGGGACTTCGGGGCGTTTTGGGGACTTCGGGGCGTTTTGGGGACTTCGGGGCGTTTTGGGGACTTCGGGGCGTTTTGGGGACTTCGGGGCGTTTTGGGGACTTCGGGGCGTTTTGGGGACTTCGGGGCGTTTTGGGGACTTCGGGGCGTTTTGGGGACTTCGGGGCGTTTTGGGGACTTCGGGGCGTTTTGGGGACTTCGGGGCGTTTTGGGGACTTCGGGGCGTTTTGGGGACTTCGGGGCGTTTTGGGGACTTCGGGGCGTTTTGGGGACTTCGGGGCGTTTTGGGGACTTCGGGGCGTTTTGGGGACTTCGGGGCGTTTTGGGGACTTCGGGGCGTTTTGGGGACTTCGGGGCGTTTTGGGGACTTCGGGGCGTTTTGGGGACTTCGGGGCGTTTTGGGGACTTCGGGGCGTTTTGGGGACTTCGGGGCGTTTTGGGGACTTCGGGGCGTTTTGGGGACTTCGGGGCGTTTTGGGGACTTCGGGGCGTTTTGGGGACTTCGGGGCGTTTTGGGGACTTCGGGGCGTTTTGGGGACTTCGGGGCGTTTTGGGGACTTCGGGGCGTTTTGGGGACTTCGGGGCGTTTTGGGGTCTTCGGGCCGTGTGGGGTCTTCGGGGCGCGTGGGGTCGTCGGGGCGCGTGGGGTCGTCGGGGCGCGTGGGGTCGTCGGGGCGCGAGGGGTCGTCGGGGCGCGTGGGGTCGTCGGGGCGCGTGGGGTCTTCGGGGCGCGTGGGCTCTTCGGGGCGCGTGGGCTCTTCGGGGCGCGTGGGGTCGTCGGGGCGCGTGGGGTCGTCGGGGCGCGTGGGGTCGTCGGGGCGCGTGGGGTCGTCGGGGGGCGTGGGGTCGTCGGGGCGCGTGGGGTCGTCGGGGGTCGTCGGGGCGCGTGGGGTCGTCGGGGCGCGTGGGGTCGTCGGGGCGCGTGGGGTCGTCGGGGCGCGTGGGGTCGTCGGGGCGCGTGGGGTCTTCGGGGCGCGTGGGGTCTTTGGGGCGCGTGGGGTCGTCGGGGCGTGTGGGGTCGTCGGGGCGCGTGTGGTCCGAAGGGTCTTGGTGGAATTAAAGGGTCGTCAAAGGTCTGAGGGGTCTCAGCAGTCTTAACGTAATTAAGAGGGTTAACTCAGAGGGTGTTAATTTTATTTGAAGAAGAAGAAGAAGACGTTTTCGTCGCATATAAACATAAGGACAAACATAACGACATCACGACATAACCACATACGATTGTGCTATTCTAATAAGATTCATCCGTGGGATTGTGCACAAGTTGATAAATTCAATGCATGCGATAAACCAGGATGGCAGTTTTTACGTGTGTCGAGATTTGAACTCAGACAAGGTCGCTCAAAGACGTGTGTGCTTAACTCCAAGGTATTTCGCCAGTTCAGTCCTTCAATTCAATTAATCGATCCCACGTGATTTTTCCAAACCACTCCTGAGCTTTTCTCCACTTTCGCACTCTTTTGATCCTTTCCATTCGCCATATTAAATGGTCACATGTCATGGCTTTGGCATATTCATTCCATTCTCTGCATTTGTCAACATGTTAACCTGCCACACTCTGCCATTTTGTTTTCCATGACGATTCCTTCGGGACAAAACAAAAGCAACCTGTCACATGTTGGCTCGGAATTGGTTGTAATTTGACAATAAAAGCAGTTTGGTGGAGAAAACCTTCTCTATTTTTCCTTCTCTACATTTTTCTTGCCTTCTCTATTTTGTTGGTTGTGATTTTAGGTGGTGATGAAATTCCACTGAAGATGTGGTCTGGTCAGAAGCATCTCATGACATCGAGTTAGTTTATACAGAACGTGATGCTTT